>NW_027326509.1:0-63270 GCF_048164855.1 Canis lupus baileyi
AAAAAGTTTCCTATTGACAATGCACATGTGAGAGCTATAGTTTTAATCACAGAACATGACTTAAGTCTTGCTGAACTGATAAAACTGAATCACCATGCTGCCAAGTTAGGTTCCATATTGCCGCCCTGCTTTTAATTAGAAGGCTAAATTGCTGTCAGACCATGCTTTTGAACCTTATCTTCCTCTTTCTATTAAGAAAAAGACATTCAGCATCTCATCCTGAGAAGTACAGTAATGATTTTTTTTTAAATCAGTTATTCCTTTTTCATGCCTAATTTCTTTGTTTTTTAGCAGTTTTTTTTTCATGTTCGTTGTTGTCATCGTTGCTGTTGTTGTTTTATTTTTTGGATAAAGCTTGAGTATTTGGATCTGAATTTCAGTCCTAATTTCTCAGTTGGTTATCTCTTTCAAGAATGACATTTTGGGTGTGAAAAATTAATATATATTGTTTTATATATGGATTATTCTGTCTCTTAATCCTTGGTTGATTATACTTTAATAGCTTTTTAGAATTCAAGAGAATTCAGAAGTTTTTCAGAGTGTGGAAATTATTTAATTCTTATATTCCAATTCGTTCTTAAAGTTATCTCTTTTAAGACATTTCAGAAAGAAGATAGTGGCTACTTCTATTACAATTTACTCTTTTATATTGCATTAACTTCTGCTTGGATGGAAGGGAATTCTGAAGTCTAGTAGTATATAGTTCAGTAGCATGTAATAAAATTATAATCCATATATGACGCTTATTGAGCCGGAAAAGCTGATGAATATGAAATATAACTATTGGAAGAAAACAAAGAATTGATTATAATTTTATAGAGGACAGACTTCAGATAAGTAAGTTTGAATAAAGAATTAAAAGTTTACTGATAACAGCAACCGTAAATTCATCTTAAATTATATAAACATTTTTGGTAATATGGACAGAGGCAGGCAAGGGATATTCCATTAGCATCTTTGGTAATATTGTGCCATCATGTTGAGGATTACTCTGAGGCATCCCATGAATGGGGCGAGGACCTACATGCCATGTGTTTGCTGATTCACCTTATGTTTTTTAGTTTATAAGGGTTTGTTTCTTCCCACTCAATTTCACTTTCCCGTTCCTATCTGAGAATGAGCAATGATTCGTTTGTCATAAGTCTTGTGTGAGGATTAAATCATATGTACGAAGGTTTGAGGACTGTACTTAGCCCATATAAACACTTTTAATAATAATAGCAATAATATAATTATAATAAGATGGCTAATTATGTAATTGTAATGGCTAGTAGCATATGTTAGTAGAATTATAGCTCTTGACTTACAATTTCAAAGTACAAATATATCTTTTTTTCCAGACATGAAGTTACCTTGAGCATTTTGTTAAAAAGATAAACCCTTAAAAATATCCAAAGGTAAATAACTTTAGCAGTAGGCAAGGATTCTTTTTAGTTTTAAAAAGTCATGTATTAAATCTTGGCACTCCAGATTGCCTACTGCTAAATTAGTGGTAATGTTTATGATGATGATGATGTCATGATACCTTGATATTATGACTAACACATCCTGACAATGACTCTGAATGAAACTGAATCACAGTGGTAATAATGGGTAATCCTGCTGAGTATCTCTGCTAAGCATGGACAATTAAGAAAGAAAACCATTAGTTGTAATTGAAGAATTCATGTTTGTATCTAGTAGTTTTGCTACTAAAGAAGATGAATCCCAACAAGCCCAAAATAATGCAATAATCAGTCCTCATTGCTTCATTAGCATTTTAAGAGATAATGACAATTGAGCCCTTTTAGTGTGTTTTCCAGAACCTAATTAAAAATGCAATTTATAATTTTTAGAATTGGACATGGAACAAGTATTCGTCAAAATGTCATTTAAGTAGAGCTCTTCTAAGGTTTTTTGTTTTTATTTCCTATGATAATTAATAAAATGTGGATGAAATACACTCCTGTGTCTTACACTCTTTTACTTCTTTCTTTCTCAAGCGGAGCTGTTTCACAAGTATGTTTGTAGGTGGTAAGGTCTCAACAATCAGCAAGCGTTGACGACCATATAGTACTTGTTGTGGGTGATATAAAATACTCTGTACAGTCTTAGAAACTGTACAAATCAATTCTATAGCTTTATGATGAAGAAGCCCGAGTCCCTCAGCTGCTGTGCTGTGTTAACCCCGAGCCCTGTGAACCACCTTTTCGGAAGGCTTCATTCCTCAGTTTCCTTCCTCCTCAGTGCTAGCCTACATGGTAGGCCTGGAAGTATTGTCCCTTTGACTTTTGCCTCTGAAACTCCAGCCCATAATTGAACATCATTATGTTAAATAATTAAATCACATATCAAAATCAGACGCTTTCCATTTGCCTCACATACTCGTCCCACCCCCAACAAGAGCCCAACTTCTTGAGTAATAAATGGTATTTATGTTGTTGATTTCTCAGTCTTTTAGGTTTGGACTGTCTCTCAGCCCTTTCCTTTTCACTCAGGTTCGCCATTAATTTGTTGAAGTGATTTAGCCATTTCTGCCTCTATAGTAAGTTCATATAAATTTCAATCTTTTATTTATTTAGTTTTGGAGAAGGAGGGGGAGGCCAGGGCAGAGGGGCAGAGGGAGAGGATGAGGGAGTCTTACCCGGTCTCCCCTCAGCGCCCAAGGTGGGGCTCAGTCTCACAACTTGCAGATGGAGACTTAGCCAAGGTGAGGAGTCCTATGCTGGACTGTGTCCAGCCAGGTGGCCCCGTTTTATCTCAGTGTCAGGTAAGAGGAATCAGCTCTGGCTAAGAGCTATGCAAAGGCCTGGCTAGAGGGTGTCTGAAGGTCAAGGTGAGGGCTCAGGTCAGCAGCCTCCTGTGTGGCCCCGATACAAGTGCCTGAGAAAGCAGGTTGCTGGCAGAGGTTGGATGAGGGGCTCCCCTCCTGGTCAAGAAGCTGTGGCTCTCTGCTGGGGGGGGCAGCCCTGGCCTGGGCACACCCCCAAGGAGGAGAGAGAGCTGCAGGGCCAAGGCGCTGCGGGCAGAAGCACAGACAGCGGCTTTTACCTTCTCTCTTCATTCATACATAATAGTACTGAGCTTCCGGTCTAATCTTTGTCTCTGGGTTGTTTCTGCTCCAATCTGTAACCCGCAGAGGGGAGCAGACATCACCAGGCTAAAATGACAGTTCTCTGAACTACCTGCCTCCTACTCTTCTCTGTCACACTTTCTCTTAAAGTGTGTGACACTCTCGTGTCACTCATCACTGATGATGAGTAATATTATGAAGTGTTCTTAAGTACTTTGGTCATGGAAACTGTGATTTTTATGACCTTCTATTGTTGATAGAGAATAAAATACTCTAGTGAAGGTAAGACGTATTTATATTTGCTGAAGATAATAATAGATCAGATTTATTCCCTTCGTCCTCAGATGTGAATATCCCTTTAGTAAAATAGTCATAGAATAAAATAATTTAAAATATTTAGAATACTGTAAATGTGTTCATTCTATTAATCTTTGTTTTTTTAAGACCTCTAATAGAATCCATATCCTTTGACAGAATAGGAGTTAATAAATATGAAAATATTTTAGACCAGATTTTGATCAAATGGGTTCAACTAATATGAATATTAAAACATATGAATAGATACATTCATAGAGGTATGAACATATAGATTCATAAGGATAAACAGGTAAAGGTGAAAATTATGTTCAAATTAACTTCTTATGATGTTTACTTTAAAACTTTCTTTTGTTGGGAGGCGGGGCAAGATGACAAAAGAGTAGGGTCCCCAAGTCACCTGTCCCCACCAAATTACCTAGATAACCTTCAAATCATCCTGAAAACCTACGAATTCGGCTTGAGATTTAAAGAGCTGGAATGCTACAGCGAGAAGTGTTCCCACTTCTATCAAGGTAGGAAGATGGGGAAAAAAGAAATAAAGAAACAAAAGGCATCCAAGGGGGAGGGGCGCGCGAGGAGCTGGGCTAAGGCTGGGCGAGTGTTCCTAGGACAGGAAAGCACCTTCCCAGAGAAGCAGGAGCTTCACCAATCATCCCGGTGGGAAAGGTGCTCGCAGGGAGTTGGAGCAGGATCCCAGGAGGGGCGGGGATGCCCTCAGGCTCCTTGGGACACTAACAGACACCTGCACCCCGGGGAGAGCCCCACAACCCGGGCCCAAGCTCCCTAAAGGGCTGCAGCATGCTCAAGGCTGGACCCGGGAGCAGCTCGGAAGGGCTTGGGCAGCAGCTCCACGTGGAGGGGGCTGTGCGGCTGGGAGCGTGAATCCAACAGCACAGGCTCAGGAGCACAGGGCGCCAGGACACTGCCCAGGATCTAGCACTTCCCCCGTGACAGGCAGAGGCCAGGAGGGCCCAGGACAGCAAGGACATTCCTGCCGCCAGTGGCCGGAGCTGAGAAGATCAGCGCCCCGCCCCCAGAGCATCCATGCCCCTGCACACCAAGAGCTCTGTAGCTACTGCGGGAGCTGACTCCAGGGCTCCAGAGCTGGCCGCCGCCACTGTGGTTGTTCCTCCTGGGGCCTCACAGGGTAAACAACCCCCACTGAGCCTCACAGTGGCCTCAGCAGATAAACAGGATAAACAACCTCCACTGAGCCCTGCAGCAGGAGGGGGGGTTGAGCAGCTCCCCAAAGTGCAAACACCTGAAAATCAGCACAGCAGGCCCCTCCCCAAGAAGACCAGCTAGACTGATAGGGGAGAAACAAATTATTGACCAAGCAGCACTGCAAAGTTCCAGGGGAAGTCAAGGGATTTACAGTATACAGAATCAGAGGATACTCACCCTTGTTTTTTGTGTTTTGATTTGTTTGCTCCCCCTTTTTTTCCTTTCTGTTCTTCTCTTTTTTCCCCTCTTTTTGTTTCTTTTTCCTTTTTCCTGTTTCTTTTCTTCTTTCTCTTCTCTCCTTTTCTCCTTTTCCCAATACAACTTGTTTTTGGCCACTCTGCACTGAGCAAAATGACTAGAAGGAAAACCTCACCTCAAAAGAAAACATCAGAAACAGTCCTCTCTGCCACAGAGTTACAAAATTTGGATTGCAATTCAATGTCAGAAAGCCAATTCAGAAGCACTATTATAAAGCTACTGGTGGCTCTAGAAAAAAGCATAAAGGACCCAAGAGACTTCATGACTGACTGCAGAATTTTGATCTAATCAGGCAGAAATTAAAAATCAATTAAATGAGATGCAATCCAAACTAGAGGTCCTAACGACAAGGGTTAATGAGGTAGAAGAACGAGTGACTGACATAGAAGACAAGTTGATGGCAATGAGGGAAACTGAAGAAAAAAGAGACAAAAGATCATGAGGATAGATTAAGGGAAATAAATGACAGACTGAGGCAGAAAAAATGTAGGTTTAATTGGGGTTCCCAAGGGCGCCGAAAGGGCCAGAGAACCAGAATATGTATTTGAAAAATCATAGCTGAAAACTTTCACAATTTGGGAACGAAAACAGGCATTCAGATCCAGGAAATAGAGAGATCCCCCCCAAATTCAATAAAAACCCCTCAACACCTCGACATTTAATAGTGAAGCTTGCAAATTCCAAAGATAAAGAGAAGATCCTTAAAGCAGCAAGAGACAAGAAATCCCTGACTTTTATGGAGAGAAGTATTAGGGTAACAGCAGACCTCTCCACAGAGACCTAGCAGGCCAGAAAGGGCTTGCAGGATATATTCAGGGTTCTAAATGAGAAGAAAATACAGCCAAGAATACTTTACCCAGCCAGGCTTTCATTTAGAATAGAAGGAGAGATAAATAGCTTCCAAGATAGGCAGGAACTGAAAGAATATGTGACCTCCAAACCGGCTCTGCAAGAAATTTTAAGGAGAACTCTTAAAATTCCTCCTTAAGAAGAAGTCCTATGGAACAATCCCCAAAAAGTGGACTTAATAGATATCATGAAGACACTAAACTCATATCTTTCAAT
Source organism: Canis lupus baileyi (assembly GCF_048164855.1). Classification (NCBI taxonomy): domain Eukaryota; kingdom Metazoa; phylum Chordata; class Mammalia; order Carnivora; family Canidae; genus Canis; species Canis lupus. Next base: position 5,918 of record NW_027326509.1, read on the forward strand.
AGTAACTCTGAACGTGACTGGGCTTAATGACCCCATTAAAAGGCGCATGGTGTCAGACTGGATAAAAAAGCAGGACCCATCTTTTTTGCTGTCTACAAGAGACCCATCTTAGACAGGACACATACAGCGTGAAAATTAAATGTTGGAGAACCATTTACCATTCAAATGGTCCTCAAAAGAAAGCAGGGGTAGCCATCCTTATATCAGATAAACTAAAGTTTATTCCAAAGACTGTAGTGAGAGATGAGGAGGGACACTATATCATACTTAAAGGATCTATCCAAGAAGATGACTTAACAATTATCAATATATATGCCCCGAATGTGGGAGCTCCCAAATATATCAATGAATTAATAACCAAAATTAAGACATATTTAGATAATAATACACTTATACTTGGTGACTTCTATCTAGTGCTTTGTACACTCAATAGGTCTTCTAAGCAAAACATCTCCAAAGAAACAAGAGCTTCCAATGGTACACTCGACCAGATGGACTTCAGATATATACAGCACTTTATATCCAAACAACTGCATACACCTTCTTCTCAAGTGCACATGGAACTTTCTCCAGAATAGACCACATACTGGGTCAAAAATCAGTTCTGAACCTATACCAAAGATTGGGATGGTTTCCTGCATATTTTCAGACCATAATGCCTTGAAATTAGAACTAAGTCACAAGAAGAAGTTTGGAAGGACTTCAAACACGTGGAGGTTAAGGACCATCTTGCTAAAAGATGAAATGGTAGACCAGGAAATTAAGGAAGAATTAAAAAGATTCATGGAAACTAATGAAAATGAAGATAAAACTGTTCAAAATCTTTGGGATACAACAAAAGCAGTCCTGGGGGAAATACATCACAGAACAAGCAACCATCCAAACACTGGAAAGAACTCAAATACAAAAGCTAACCCTACACCTAAAGGGGCTAGTGAAAAGAGAGCAAATAGAACCTACACCCAGCAGAAGAAGAGAGTTAATAAAGATTCGAGCAGAATTCAATGAAATAGAGACCAAAAGAACTGTGGAACAGATCAACAAAACCAGGAGTTGGTTCTTTGAAAGAATTAAAAAGATAGATAAACCTTTAGCCAGCCTTATTAAAAAGAAGAGAGAAAAGACTCAAATTAATAAAATCATGAATGAGAAAGGAGAGATCACTACCAACATCAAGGAAATACAATCGATTTTAAAAACATATTATGAACAGCTATACGCCAATACATTAGGCAATGAAGAAGAAATGGATGCATTTCTGAAAAGCCACAAACTACCAAAACTGGAACAGGAAGAAATAGAAAACCATGGAGTCCAATAACCATGGAGGAAATTGAAGCAGTCATCAAAAACCTCCCAAGACACAAAAGTCCAGGGCCAGATGGCTTCCCTGGGGAATTCTATCAAACTTTAAAGAAGAAACCATACCTTTTCTATTAAAGCTGTTTGGAAAGATAGAAAGAGGTGAAGTATTTCCAAACTTGTTCTATGAGGCCAGCATCACCTTAATTCCAAAACCAGAAAAAGACTCCACCAAAAAGGAGAATTATAGACTGATATCCCTGATTAACATGGGCGCAAAAATTCTCAACAAGATACTAGCCAATAGGATACAACAATACATTAAGAAGATTATTCGGGCAGTACTGGTGGCACAGCGATTTGGCGCCTCCTGCAGCCTGGGGTGTGATCCTGGTGACCCGGGATGTAGTCTCACATCGGGCTCCCTGCATGGAGCCTGCTTCTCCCTCTGCCTGTATCTCTGCATCTCTCTCTCTCTGTGTCTATAAATAAATAAATAAAATCTTAAAAAAATAAAATAAATAAAATAAAATGACGAACTTCTTTAAAAAAAATGATTATTTTCCATGACCAAGTAAGATTTATACCTGGGATGCAAGGCTGGTTCAACACTCATAAAACAATCAATGTGATTCATCACATTCATTTCACTTGCTAATATGCAAGTGAAAAAACAAGAATCATAGGAGCCTCTCAATAGATCCGGAGAAAGCATTTGACAAAATACAGCATCCATTCCTGATCAAAACTCTTCAGAGTGTAGGGATAGAGGGAACATTCCTCAACATCATAAAAGCCATGTAGGAAAAGCCCACAGGAAATATCACTATCAATGGGGAACCACTGGGAGCCTTTCCCCTAAGATCAAGAACAAGACAGGGATGTCCACTCTCACCACTGCTATTCAACATAGTACTGGAAGTCCTAGCCTCATCAATCAGACAACAAAAAGACATAAAAGGCATTCAAATTGGCAAAGAAGAAATCAAACTCTCCCTCTTCGCCGATGACATGATACTCTGCAAAGAACACCGAAAAGACTCCACCCCAAGATTTCTAGAACTCATACAGCAATTTGGCAGCATGGCAGGATACAAAAATCAATGCCCAGAAGTCAGTGGCATTTCTATACACTAACAATGAGACTGAAGAAAGATAAATTAAGGAGTCCATCCCATTTACAATTGCACCCAAAAGCAGAAGATACCTAGGAAGAAACCTAACCAAAGAGGTAAAGGATCTATACCCTAAAAACTATAGAACACTTCTGAAAAGAATTGAGGAAGACACAAAGAGATGGAAAAATAGTCCATGCTCATGGATTGGAAGAATTAATATTGTGAAAATGTCAATGCTACCCAGAGCAATTTACACATTTACTGCAATCTCTATCAAAATACCATGGACTTTCTTCAGAGAGTTAGAACAAATTATTTTAAGATTTGTGTGGAATCAGAAAAGACCCCGAATAGCCAGGGGAATTTTAAAAAAGAAAACCATAGCTGGAAGCATCACAATGTCAGATTTCAGGTTGGACTACAGAGCTGTGGTCATCAAATCAGTGTGGAACTGGCACAAAAACAGACACATAGATCAATGGAGCAGAATAGAGAATCCAGTAGTGGAGCCTCAACTTTATGGCCAATTAATATTTGACAAGGGAGGAAAGACTATCCACTGGAAGAAAGACAGTCTCTTCAATAAATGGTGCTGGGAATATTGGACATCCAGATTCAGAAGAATGAAACTAGCACCATACACAAAGATAAATTCAGATGGATGAAAGATCTTAACGTGAGACAAGATTCCATCAAAATCCTAGAGGAGAACACAGGCAACACCCATTTTGAACTTGGCCACAATAACTTCTTGCAAGATTCATCCATGAAGGCAAGAGAAACAAAAGCAAAAATGAACTATTGGATCTTCATCAAGATAAGAAACACAGCAAAACAAACAGTCAACAAAACTCAAAGACAACCTACAGAATGGAAGAAGATATTTGCAAATGACGAATCAGATAAAAGGCTAGTTCCCAAGATCTATAAAGAACTTATTAAATTCAACAGCAAAGAGACAAACAATCCAATCATAAAATGGGCAAAAGACATGAACAGAAATCTCACAGAGGTAGACATAGACATGGCCAACAAGCACATGAGGAAATGCTCGCATCACTGGCCATCAGGGAAATACAAATCAAAACAACGAGATACCTCCTCACACCAGTGAGAATGGGGAAAATTAACAAAGCAGGAAACCACAAATGTTAGAGAAGTTGTGGAGAAAGAGGAAGTGTCTTGCGCTGTTGGTGGGAATGTGAACTGGTGCAGCCACTCTGGAAAACTGTGTGGAGGTTCCTCAATGAGTTAAAAATAGACCTGCCCTATGACTCAGAAATTTCACTTTTGGGGATTTACCCCAAAATACAGATGGAATGAAACACCAGGACACCTGCACCCTGATGTTTCTAGCAGCAATGTCCACAATAGCCAAACTGTGGAAGGAGCCTCAGTGTCCATTGAAAGATGAATGGATAAACAAGATGTGGTTTATGTATACAATGGAATATTCCTCAGCCATCAGAAATGACAAATACCCACCATTTGCTTCGACGTGGATGGAACTGGAGGGTATTATGCTGAGTGAAATAATTCAATCAGAGAAGGACAAACATTATATGGTCTCATTCATTTGGGGAATATAAAATATAGTGAAAGGGAATAAAGGGGAAAGGAGAAAAAATGAGTGGGAAATATCAGAAAGGGAGACAGAACATGAAAGACTCCTAATTCTGGGAAAGAGCTAGGGGTGGTGGAAAGGGAGGTGGGTGGGGGGTGGGAGTGACTGGGTGTCGGGCACTGTGTTGGGCCCTTGATAGGATGAGCACTGGGTGTTATTCTGTATATTGGCAAATTGAACACTAATAAAAAATAAATTTATAAAAAAAAGTTAAGCTCTTGTCTCCTCAGAGCCAAATTAACTGAAAATGGAGTAAATTTCCCAAACAATGACGAATGTCCAGTAATTGATGTGAATCATAGATGCTTTAATTTTATATATAGGGTGATTAAATCAGTGGTGTCAGATCACAAAGGGGTTGTAACAACAAAACCTGGATGACCTCATTAACATCCAAGGCATTTATCTTTTTATTATCCTACGTTGTCTGTGGTACAGATTTTTAAACTCCTAATATAAAAAAAATCATTCATTCTTTGCTTGGAAAAATATTTTTAAAGTACTTAAAATTTATCTAAAGCCCTCCCCTCACAAAAAAAAAATAAAAATAGGCTTATGCTTAATTCTAGTAATACATAACGTAGTGACAAAAAAAAAAAAGAGAGTTCCTTTAATTTTTAAAAAATATTTTTGTATCTTTAAAATGTTTGAAAGACATTTCAAAAATATTGGCTAGATAAAAAGTATTTACATCATTTTTAGTATATTTAAGTCAAATACATAAATATTTTGTATTTGTACCCATCAATCTTTTTTTAAGATTTTATTTATTTATTCATGAGACAGAGAGAGAGAGAGAGAGAGAGAGAGGCAGAGACAGGCAAAGGGAAAAGCAATCTCCATGCAGGGAGCCCAACGTGGGACTCCATCCTGGGTCTCCAGGATCACACCCTGGGCTGAAGGCGGTACTAAACCACTGAGCCCCCCAGGCCGCCCATGTACCCATCAATCTTAAACATAATCTTGTTGCCAAATAACCTTTGTCTCTTACATATATATGCAATTTTGTCATCTAAGATAAAATATGTCAGTTATTGAGTTAAAAATGCAAATAATTTCTTTTTTGTAAAAAGACACTTTAAACTGTTATGATTAAGGTGGTCCCCAAATCTGGGGCACCTGGGTGGTGTGGTCGGTTAAGGCTGTGACTTGGTTTAGCTCAGGTCATGAGCTCAGGGTCACGGGATTGAGCCCTGAGTTGAGGTCTATACTCAACATGGAATCCTCTAAGATTTTCTCTCCCACTCCCTCTGCCACTCCCACTCATGCTCTCTCTCTTTCTCTCTAAAATAAATAAATACATCATAAAAGACTTTCCCGAATCTAATTAAGATAAATTTTTAAAACTTGTAAAATCATCTCCCCTATGTATATTTATAGAGAAATCTCAAATAAATGTTATCAAATAGTACATTGGTCATTGGCAGCATAAATTAAAATACAAGTATTTTAAGGGTTTAAAGAAGGGAAAAAAATTTATGTTCCTGGAGGAGATGGCTCATTACTCATGTTCATAAATTTCTTCAGGTTTCTTAATAAATTTCAACCAATATGAATTAATAAATCCAAGATTTTAAAAAAATATTTATTTATTATTTTAGAGAGAAAGGGAGAGAGCACAGCATGAGGGGCAGAAGGAGGGGAGAGAACTTCAAGCAGACTCCTTGCTGAGCTTGGAGCTTGACAGTGGGCTCCATCACAGAAACCTTAGGTCACCACCTGAGCTGAAACCAAGAGCCCAGGCTTAACTGACTGTGCCACCCAGGTGCCCCCTCAATAAGATATTTTAAATTGACTAACAAAAATTCTACAACTTTGAGGGGCACCTAGGTGGCTCAGTCAGTTGAGCATTTGACTCTTGATCTTGGCTCAGGTCATGATTTCATGATTGGGGGAGTGAGTCCCACCTCGGGCTCCACACTCAGCATGGAGTCTGCTTGAGATTCTCTTTCTCCCTCTGCCTCTGCTCCTCCCCCTGATAATGTGTGTGCTCTCTTGTTCTCTCTCTCTCTCTCTCAAAATGAATAAAATCTTTAAAAAATTATAACATCAATTAGGAACTATAGTGACAAGAAGTCAGTTATGAAAACAAGCAAAAATAAAACTGTTTACAGTGGAAGATTAGCCACAGTATAATTTTCAGTTAAATATAAAGGAGAAACAACAAAAGTATTTGCAAATGGTACCAAAAGAGAAAAGTACCAAAAGAGAGAAGTATATGGATCAGAAGAGAAATATACAAAGTATGCAAATTTATATGTAAAATTAATAACAAAAAAGATATTTGATGAATATATTGGTATAACTGGATGAATTGAGGAAAGTCATTTTAGAACTATATGTTATAGGTGAAAGGAGGATTTAGGTAGATTAGAAAATAAATATATAAAGATAAATAATAGATAGATGCTAGATTCTACATGGATAGATCATAGACAGGAAGATGATATATAGGGTGGCTCAGTGTTTTAGCACCACCTTCGGTCCAGGGCATGATCCTGGAGTCCCAGGATCGAGTCCCACATTGGGCTCCCTTCATGGAGCCTGCTTCTCCCTCTGCCTGTGTCTGCCTCTCTTGCTCTCTCTCTGTGTCTCTCATGAATAAATAAATCAAATCTTAAAAAAAGAAAGATGATAGAGAGAGAGAGAGAGAGAGAGAGAGGGAGACTCTAGAGAAGAATTTTAAAAATTTGGGATGTTATTGAATACTACTGCTAACTATTGCTTTAAAAAATAAATCCTCCATAGAGAAATGTTTTGGAAACACTACTATAATTCTAAGAGATTCCTCATACATGGTAACATACTAAAGAACTGGAGCATACAAATTAAAATAAACATATCTGATTTTGTTTAACATACTTGTTTAGGGTACACGTTCCTGTAATATTTAATGTATTTTATTTTTCCACAAGTTTCTAAAGAAACAACATTTCAGGCATATTAGACTAGGAGATGAACCAGTTATTGAAAAGATTGAAGCAATATTTATTTGATTTGAATGTAAACATTTATAAATCTCAGAGAATGTAAGAGCTTACATCTATAGTAAACTCCACAGAGATAAGGATCATACCTTTTGCTCCATACAGTTACCTAGAACATAGCTCAGTTGATAGTTATTTCATAAATCAAAATGAATGAACCAAAAAACAATTTAAAAAATAATTCATTTGTTAAATAAGAGTTTGAGAATGAGGAGTTTTTTCATTTAAAATGACAAGTGTTGGGATCCCTGGGTGGCGCAGTGGTTTAGTGCCTGCCTTTGGCCCAGGGCGTGATCCTGGAGACCCGGGATCGAATCCCATGTCGGGCTCCCTGCATGGGGCTTGCTTCTTCCTCTGTCTGTGTCTCTGCCTCTCTCTCTCTCTCTCTCTGTGTGACTATCATGAATAAATAAATAAAATCTTTAAAAAAATAAAATAAAATGACAAGTGTTGATATTAATATACAGCAGGTTTATTTCTTTCCAGATATAAAATACTACAAAGCTTACAACAGGATGTGATATACACACTGAAAATGAAATCTCTATACGGCACCAAGTCCATAATAGGAAGAACACAAGAGTCTGTATCCCCAGAAAGCGATACAAGAGTAGCTCCATTTACCATGAACTCCAATGAGTCACTGAGTGAAGTACTTTTTGTCCCCATAACTCTGCAGTCTGCAGGATTAGAAGTTCTGATCCCAAAGGGAATATACTTTTGTCAAGATTCCTTAAACTAGAAATTTACAGTTACTGCCTGAGCAATTTAGATTCCTTTGGTCACTGAAGCAGCATGAAAAAAAGAGGAGCCACCTACTTTGCCTAGGCAATTGATCCAGATGAGCAAGAACAGTTAGGCTGCTATCACGTTATTGGGTCAGAGAAGATTGTATGTAGAACACAGGTCATTCACTTGGGGACCTCTTAGTAATCCCTTATCCAAATGGGACTATGAGTGGGAGGTATAACAATGTGGCCTGTGTAAACTATGGTTAACAGGGTCTCAGACCCTTCTAGAAAGAAGATTTCGGTCACAATATCAGGCAATCCATTGAGACCAGCAGAGGTCTAAATGATAAGAGTAATTAAGCCTGGAAAGTGGAGGAAGACAATAATGAGAATAATGAGTACGAGTTGTGTCCCAGAAATCACCTGCAATGAGGGGCTGTAGTTCAACCCACTAATTTCTGTCTTCTAAGTATCTCTTCAGGAAAAAAGACCCAGACAAGTTTGTAGGAGAGGATCCCTGAATGTTTATAAACAAGTTGATTCATGTGGCACAAAGGGTGTTCTATGATATTCAAGGTCATTTGCTACTTTTATTGCCTTTCAAAAAAAATCTGTGCTGTTACAGGAGTATAGTTGGTTGACTGTCTCCAGCTGGAAGCACACTGAGACTTCACCTCCGTGTTCCAGCCAATTCCAGGGTCACACCAGGCATCCCTGAGTCTGAATTCTGTCCTATGCACGATTTTTCTGACAATCTGCTCTGTTGAATGGCTCCACGTTGAAGTGACCAAGACATTGTCAGACGGACATAATGATGAAGGCTCACCCCTGCCCATTTCTGATTCCTCTTCCCTGTCCTTTCACAGATTGCCAATCCCTATCATCCCCCGAAGGCTTATTTTGTTCAATCTGACTTTCTTGCACTTCTACCCTTCATGGGAATTGCTCACCGAATCCCTTTCACATTCCTAACTTTGTCTCAATGCCTACATTCTGGTGACCCAAATGACACAGAAAATGACTTTTAAGGGGAAAAAAAGAAATTACGGAATCAGGAAAAGAAGAGGATACTTGCTGGGAAAGAGTCCATGAATAAAAATGAAGCAATAGGACTTAGTGCATATTCAGGCAGAAGAAGGGGCGATGACATAGGTGGATAATTGTAACAGCAGGGATAACTGCTGAGGGATAATTGTAACAGCAAATAGGTTATGATACAGAAGCCAGGTGAAATGATATGAATTCATTAATTTTTAAAATGAAATTTGTAATATAAAACTGAAATATGAAAATAAAATATGTATATATTTTGTTTAAAGCTATGGTCACTGTGCATGTGTATGAGCAAAGGCTGTCAGGACAGAAACATGCCTACATTATTCTGTCTGGAAGCTAATTACTTGAATTAATTTTCCCAGAATGTGCATCTTTCTTACTCTTCTCTAATTACCCTCCAGAGAGCTCTTCATATGCTATTTTAAGAATGAAGAGTTGCAGGGATAATACCAGAGTCTAAGCAGTTCAGTAAAATTGAAATAAATTTAATTTTTCTAAAGTATGACTGACATGTAAAACAGTTCATTTCATGGCAGGAAACGAAATCTACATCAGTAGTGTGTGGTTTTTTTTTTTTCAATTTATAGAGTAAGTTGCTGCATTGATGCAATTTCTAAATATGAAATTACTTTTGAGTTTGTAAAATAAGTATAGACATTTACAGTGTCCTTGGTGCTAATTTCCAACTTCCTTTTTTATGACAGATAATTACCCTTTATGACTATCTAGATTAATTTATGATGAAGAAGTCAGCTTATAAATACTGTTCATCTGTTTCCCTTATCCCCAAGCTGTTTTGTTGTTTTGACCTTCTCCAGCTTAGTGCTTTACTTTTAACAATACACTTAATTTCATTTGGTGACTAGTGCAGCACATCCAAATTATGTCAATTCATGCACTTAAAGGGCCTCTAAAAAAAAAAAGGCCTCTAATAACGAGTGAAATCAATGTTAGTTAAAATGCATACACAACACACACACACACACACACACAGATGCATATATGGTTTCCCTTTTTTTCTTTTCAAATCCCTTATATTATCAGATGGAAGCTATGATTCTCAATCCAGAAACCATCTCTGACTTTTCCCCTAAGTCCATATCCAATAGACTAGGAAATCTCGTGGAATCCATGACTTCCTTATGCATTGAATGTTTCCCCTCCTGATTTTTTTCACAATCAGTAATTTTGAACAGACTCACTTCAGTCAGCATTAGTAATGCAAGAATAATATTCCAGTGCTCCTCCAAAATTTACTCCTCAATGCTTAAAATTTGAGAATTTTTTTCTAATTTCACATTCACATGGGTTTCAGTAAGTGAAAAGTTTTTAATGAGCTCTTCCTATACAGTATAGCTAGGGATGTCTGTGAAGAATTAGGTTCAAGAATCAGATGAAGGCAAGGGATATCTTCAGAACACAATGCTGAGCAGGAATTATTGAAAGAAGGGAAGGGTGGAAGAAGAGAATGGGAAGAGCATCAGACTGCGAGATGACTCTGAGAAAGTTTTGGCAAGATCTGTGGAAGTCCCTGAACAAAATTTGGCTCTTTATGGAGTGTTATTTTAGTAGAAATGGCCTGGATCTTGTATCTTCACCATGTTCAATATTTGGCTGGCAGTATCCTGAGGATAGGTGTCAAAAGTAAAGATTGTCAATCAATCTTATTGCTCAGAATATGTCTTCTTGTACACCTGAGGGATGCATCCAACATGGTCTCTTCAGACTGTATAAGAGATTCAATTACTGTTCGGTAAATATCACTCAGAAATATTCACTCAATCTCCTCTCTCTTCCAATGCATCATATATATTTGAGTAACAAAGAGTCCAAATATATGGACTGCTATGTTTATTGCAGCATTACTTACAATAGCCAAGATATGGAAGCAACCTGGGTGTTGATGAGTGGATAAGGAAAATGTGATCTATCATCTAGCTAGCTAGCTAGCTAGCTATTATCTAGCTATCATCTAGCTATCAAAAAGCAGACAGATGGACAGACACAATGGAATATTACTAGCCATAAAAAAGGATAAGATTGCATCATTTGAGACAACACGGATGGGCCTAGAAAGTATTATGTTAACTGAAATAAGACTAAAAAGACAAATACCATATAATTTCATTCATTAAGTGGAATCTAAAAAATGAATAAAAAAATAAAAAGCAGAAACAGATGTATAAATACAGAGAACAAACTGGTGGTTGCCAAAGGGGAGTAGGGAGGATGGGCAATATAGGTGAAGGGGAGTGGGTTATCCAGGCTTCCAGTTATGTAATGAATGACTCACAAGAATAAAAGGCACAGCATAAGGAACGCAGTCAGTGATAATGTAATAGCAATGTAATGAGACAGATGGTAGCTACGCTTGTGGGGAGCGTAGTGTAGTGTATAAGCTTGTCAAATCACTAACTTGTACATATGAAACTAATATAACATTGTGTGACCACTATATCCACATTAAAAAAAAATTCTACCTCAGGATCTTCTGGGGCAGAAATTTGGGCAATATCCTTACACCTTTTTCCTTGATCAACTACTTGCCTGTATGTCCAAGAAAGGATCCTGTCTCAATTGTATACTATTATGACCCATAAATTGGTACATTGTCTTATACAAAAAATAAATTATTGTCTTATACAAAAAAAGTTTTCAAAAATAAATAAACACAAAGTGTATCATTGTTTCATATGTTAATACAAGATTTGATGCATTTGGGTAAGAAAGCAGACCTGGAACTTTCCTAATTCATCTTTCTTAATAGATCAAAGTAATTCTCAAAAATCATTTACCTGAGTTCTATGAAAAAGATGAGAGCTGAAAATTTAACTGCAATTTTTAAAAAAGATTTATTCATTTATTTGAGAGAGAGAGAGAAAGAGAGAGAGAAGCAAGAGAGAGCACATGCATGAGCAGGGAGGAGGGACAGAGGGGCAGAGGGAGAAGCAGACAACCCTCTGCATCCCCCGCTGAGCAAGGTGCCCAATGCAGGACTCTATCCCAGGACCCTGGATTATGACTTGGGCTGAAAGCAAACGCTTAACTGACTGAGCCACCCAGAAGCCCTAAGTCTTTACTTTTGTAGAAGGATAAAAGTCTTAGAATCTTTCCAATTTGCCTTAAAAAAGTAAGTGGCTAAGATATCTATGTGGTACAGAGCACATTGAAAATGGAAGAAAAGCACTTCTATTAACTAGGGGTATTTTATTTTTTGTAATAGTTAAGTTCAATGTTGCTGATGGCTGCCTGACAAAATTACCTAATTCTTCTGGGCCTTGGAGATTCTCTCTCTCTCTCTCTCTTTCTCGGAATTTTTCTGTCTCACCTCTCAGTCAGTTTTCATTTCATCCTGTGAAAAAGTATAATCATGTCTAGTCAAGTCTCCTGTAGGCTGAAAAAATAAATAGCTGTAAGAGTTAAAATTATTCCTAAAATGGAGTAAATGGGTTTTCAGTAACAGGTTGGGGGAATTCTTCAATTGTTCCAAGGGCATGATTTTTAGTGCATGGCTTTCATGACATCTATTGATTGGTCAGAATGATGTGGGAAACAAAGGCAGAAGAAAATTATTAAATTTCCTTACTCCCTACAACCCACTGACAAATCCCTGCAACACGCAGAGTGACCTTCCTCTATGGACTCAGCTGCCTCCATGTTAATAGTTGGCTAAGGACAAAGGCCCAACCCCCAGGATCCTGTAACTCTACTTTAATGTATAAAAATTTCTTTGGGAATTTTCTTTATCTCCCCGTGCTTTAATAAAATCACCTTTTGCACCAAAGACATCTCAAGAATTCTTTCTTGGCCATTGTCTTTGAATTGTAACATCTGCCCTTTATCAAGAAGACAATTTTACTACTTTCTGGATGTAATTTATATTTTAGATGACAGATGTAGTTAGGAAACTGATGTTTTTCTACACATATGAGTAATTAATTGTGTATGTAATTGAAAGGGTGCAGGATGAGACATCCCTAATTGTGCCGCTTTGGCAGAAAGTTATTTCAAGTTAAGAGTATTAAAAACTCGACAGATGCAGGAAAAGCTCATAACTGTCTAAATTTACTTTGGAAAAGAAAGCCAGTCCCAGAAAGAGAGTTATGAACAGAGACTCCCCATTTACCTAAAAAACATCTGCATAATAGAGGTACCTTATTTTCCAAACATCTCCTTTCATCTTCTTGCTAATGAGCTTTCTCCCTTTTGTGTCCCCAGACCCTCTCCTCTCCTTAGCTCATATAAACTTCAAATGGCCTCATTGTCTTTGGCATCTCAGTTTCTGTGTGGATTCCCAATTTGTGTAACTATTAAATTTGATTTTCTCCTGTCAATTTGATTCTAAGTCTAGCTATAAGGACCTTAGAGCAGAAAGTCTTCTTCCCCAATGGAATACACACATGTATTATACTTTCTTGCTAAATGGACATCTTTATATCACACACAGAGACATACACATTATACAATGGAGCCCATCTGTGAACAAATTAGTTCACTGTTTATTTTGTGATACTTTTATTCTGATTCTAATTATTTAACTAATGGCTATAGTTCATCACAATTTTTCTTCAAACTGAGGAGTCATTTAATACAATTAAATAACAAGAAAATTATTATCAGGAGTTAATTCAATTCCCTCTTAAAAACTCATTTTGCAAAATGATAGTTGATTGTACATGTAATACTTTTCCTTGAGAGTTTCTTTTATCTATTTTAATTTAGGCTTTATACTAATAGTAGCTGTAGGGGGCTATCCAGGGATTGGAGTTAAGAAATCTACATAGAGGAGTGTCTTTTATGCAAGTTGAATATGCTAATGCGTGGGGATATGTATTTTGACACTTGTTTTATAATAAGATGGGCATCCTCGCAATGGGAATTTTATTGAACAAGACATTCAAATAAGAAACACAAAGTATTCCTTTGAATGTAATAAAAATATGAGTTCATGTTGAGACTCCTTATTATAAGTTCCATTTATACAGGTATTCTAATGAAAATGATTTGGAAGAAAGGTGATTGCTACTTACTGAAAGCTACACTTTAGCTTTTACATATGTATTCTAATTAACAAAGTTAGTGGCTTTAATCTTACTTTGTGAATGACCATTAGTTTTAAAGACTGCTGTTAAAAATCTCAAAGTATTTAAGATCTTAAAGTATTAAAGAACAATCCACATCTGTATTTCAGAAATAATCACAAAATTTACAGTATGTGTAGCTCGATAGATGACAGATGGATAGATCGGATAGATTAATAGATATGATCTTAAGCTAAATGCTATTTTAATATAAACTTAAGGTAATTAAAATATTGAGATATTCATATACAACAGAAAAACATAAAATGAAGTAAAATGCAGAATCACAAATATGTGTGTGTTCATATATACCCATGTTACATGTATATATAACAGTAAGGAGTATATATAACATGTATATATAACATAGGAGACAGCAGAGGTAAAATAATGCTATTCTGAGCAAAACAAACTTATTACATGTTAATGGTGAATATTTTTCTGTCTTTGATATAACATTTTTAAAAGGATGTAGAACCCCCTTTAAAACAAAACTGATGAATAAATATGCTTTTTTTTTTATTGGTGTTCAATTTACTAACATACAGAATAACACCCAGTGCCCGTCACCCATTCACTCCCACCCCCCGCCCTCCTCCCCTTCTACCACCCCTAGTTCGTTTCCCAGAGTTAGCAGTCTTTACGTTCTGTCTCCCTTTCTGATATTTCCCACACATTTCTTCTCCCTTCCCTTATTTTCCCTTTCACTATTATTTATATTCCCCAAATGAATGAGAACATATAATGTTTGTCCTTCTCCGACTGACTTACTTCACTCAGCATAATACCCTCCAGTTCCATCCACGTTGAAGCAAATAGTGGGTATTTGTCATTTCTAATAGCTGAGTAATATTCCATTGTATACATAAACCACATCTTCTTTATCCATTCATCTTTCGTTGGACACCGAGGCTCCTTCCACAGTTTGGCTATCGTGGCCATTGCTGCTAGAAACATCGGGGTGCAGGTGTCCCGGCGTTTCATTGCATTTGTATCTTTGGGGTAAATCGCCAACAGTGCAATTGCTGGGTCGTAGGGCAGGTATATTTTTAACTGTTTGAGGAACCTCCACACAGTTTTCCAGAGTGGCTGCACCAGTTCACATTCCCACCAACAGTGTAAGAGGGTTCCCTTTTCTCCGCATCCTCTCCAACATTTGTGGTTTCCTGCCTTGTTAATTTTCCCCATTCTCACTGGTGTGAGGTGGTATCTCATTGTAGTTTTGATTTGTATTTCCCTGATGGCAAGTGATGCAGAGCATTTTCTCATATGCATGTTGGCCATGTCTATGTCTTCCTCTGTGAGATTTCTGTTCATGTCTTTTGCCCATTTCATGATTAGATTGTTTGTTTCTTTGGTGTTGAGTTTAATAAGTTCTTTATAGATCTTGGAAACTAGCCCTTTATCTGATATGTCATTTGCAAATATCTTCTCCCATTCTGTAGGTTGTCTTTGAGTTTTGTTGACTGTATCCTTTGCTGTGCAAAAGCTTCTTATCTTGATGAAGTCCCAATAGTTCATTTTTGCTTTTGTTTCTTTTGTCTTTGTGGATGTAAATATGCTTTTTTATTTCAAAAGATATGACAAATGGATCAAAATACAGGTCCTGTTAACCATGAACAATTTCTATAGAAAAATGTTAATTTCACATATTTTTTCTTCTTTTCTTTCTTTGTTTCATGCACTTCACTATGAATATCTGGTTCTAGCTTCCTCCCATCTCTATAGGCTGCCACCATATTCTCCTGGAACTCATCTTCCTAAATAACCTTCCCTTGCTATCACACTCCATCCCCAAACACAATGCTGTCACATAAGCATTGCATAGTAAAGACTACCTCAGATATATGTGTGTGTATATATATATACACACACATAATACATAATGTGTATATTTATACACACACATATATGTAGTGGTAAGATAGTTTTATGTATGTCTTAATGATTCCAAATCAATTAGATCTCCCCATCCATCTTGAAACCAAGTTGGGGATTTTATTTTCCCAACTGTTCAAAACTTAAATTCCTTCAGCTACAAAATCCACTCTTGATAGTTCATTTTGGCTCCTGAGACATAGACCTATACGAATATTATTCTTCTAAATTGGTTTTGTGACAGTCTTCTTTTAAAGCAGACATGAAGAGATGGGATAACAAGAAACTATTTATAGGAATTGATTTTTAAATGATTGACATCTAAATGCAAAGGAAATATGGTTTCATTTTCTCCCAACATGTTAAATCAAATCTGTCAACCTAAATTTCCCTCAACTCACTGTCCCTTTCATCATCCTAAAATAAGAGAATGGGTTTCATTAATCAGAGCACAGAGCTTGAAGCCTATCTCCCTATACCAATTTGTCATGATTTTCTATGTAATCTGGAACAAACCCATTAAATTATGTCCTCCTTTCCATTTTGGAAACAAAGCCAAGAATTAGAATATTTCTTAGTATGTTTAATGTTTTCCTTTCCGCTTTCTTGAACCGATGAGTGCCAATTCTTTCTTTGAATTTTAGTGAATGTTAGCCTGGATATTGGCAGTAGGAAAAGAAAATGAAGCTATACTAATGATAAATTTTTTACTTTAATTTGAAGCTAGAACATTTCACAGTTAGAGTATAAAAAGTAAGTAGCTTTTTTTCTGTTTTGTGACAGGTTTTAAAAATTATGTGAAAGTCTTACCTTTATCCTCCTTTGATATTTCCCACAAAACACCAAAAGAAGTGACTGGAATCAATCATATAGTGGTAAAACCATCACTACCTTCTTTGAAGGGAACATTCATAATGTAGAAACTGCATTGCATTTTAGAGACAAGATTTAATTATAGTCAGATTATATATGATTTTTAATCCATGTGTTAGCAAAGATAGAGTGCTTAGACATTTCTGTTCAGAAGACTTATATCGTTTAGTTCCCATGCTTCTGCTTTATAGGCAATGATTGTGGATTTTATGGCCCACTCTTCACAAGTAGACCACAGAAGGAATAACATAACAACAAAAGGCTTTGGAAGATGAATAATATTTCTGTTTCGTGCCCGCCACATGTATTTTGCCAATATTCATTTGGTCTTCAGGTGGCATAAGCACGGTCCAAATATACATATCCTAACAAAGAGTTTGACTTCAAATATACTCCATAAGGCCAGGAAGAAGTTACACAAAATAAAATGACAACACTAAAGGAAACAAGATTGTTTCTGATCAATGTTTGCTGTCAAAAACTTCAACATAGGAGATATAAATAATGTGGAGAATGTGAAGAAATGCATTTTAAGTCCCAAATATCTTCCTTGTTAGGCAAAGTAATCTCACCCTCTCTGATGGATCCTCCCTTGACAAGGTTTACCTATTTTTTGGCACAAATGAAAAAGAGGGTAGAAGTTCCCTAACCAACAAAACCATGGTATTCCTCATATGCCAACAGCATTTAATAAAGTATCAGGGATGAAAGGAATGTGAGACCCAGTTCATTCTGCTATGCTGTGCATGCGTCCCTTCCATGGCACTGCTACTCTAAGTGGGGTGTGAGGATCTGCAGCCACCTGAATCAAGATTAGGTGCTTAGAAATGCAGAATCATGTGCATTCAAGTTGGAGAAGCACTGCTGCTCCATAATGTGACCTCCAAAGATTATTCAGACCTACTGGAACATCTCCAGTTCCTAGGAAGTCACTCCCTGGGGTAGCTTGTACAGTGTTGAACCGTTTCTAAAGTAGTAAAAGTATTTCTTACATTAATTACAGCAAAGATCTGTTTTTCTGTTACTTCTACCTAATTAGTCAGAAATCTTCCTTTAAAGTGACTCAAAACACTCAGTCCCACTTCTTTCAGGGAAGTGTTTTAGAAAATGGCAAACAAAACTTTGTCTTCCCCTTACCCCTCTCCAGCTACTTTAATCATTCCTCAAATGTCATATTTAAACTCTCTTAACATGATGCTCTCTGCTAAAACCCACCATAGTTATTACCATCACCGTGTGATTTCTAGGCTTGAACCCAGTATTCTCAGTGTAATCTGGTCAATGCCAAATTGGGGAGGATTATCTCTGCACTCTGCATACTCTATCACTATTACTACAGTCTAACAACTGCCTTGTCCCTATGAGAGAGGGAGGAAGAGAAGGGATTCCTACTGCAGTTACAGATATCTAGAATCCTCATTACATTCTACTTAACAAAAGAGCTCGCTCGCTCGCTCTCTCTCTTTCTCTCTCTCTCTTTCTCTGTACTATGCATGTCAAATGGATTCTTTAAGCTTTGTACTCTCCTCCATTAACACCAGCTCCATCCACCAACAGAGGACACTGGGTCATTTGCCTGGATCTCCAGGCCTTGGAAGAATGCCCTTTGCAAGACACTGGACAACAAATTCTTGCACCTAAACGTGGGATATAGAAGAAGCTGGACGTTCAGAAACTGATACCCGAAGCAACTACTGTTAACTGTATTTATCCCCTTCATTTCTTCAAATTATTAGACTCAGTACAGAACTGATTCCATCGATACAATGTAGATAAGGATCCTTGGATGTTATAAATGTACTTTTGCTTGCAGGCTAATGTTTTTTTGAGGATTATGAATCAGGGCATCATCCCTCATGCCTAAGATAGTCAGATTTCGATATATTATTCTATGTAACAGTTCTTAAAATATATGAGTTGAAATACTCTACTTTGGGGATTTATGGGTTAAAAAATGTATGTTTCCTGCTGGCTGATATATAAAAACTTCTAGTAAATAAACGTGATTGGAAAATAGGTGCTCTGCTGTCCAAACAACCACCTGCTTTGAATAAAGGACTCTCTGAGGAGCCAATGTGGTGACATCCCAAAGATGCCTCTGACCTAATCTCTGGAAGTTGAAAATCTGCATTCCTTACGTGGCAAAGGGGGCTTTGAAGATGTTATTGAGATTACTGATCTTAAAAAGAGAGATTATTCTGGATTATCAGGATGGTTCGAATTTAATCTCCATAGGCCCTTCAGAACAGAGATTTTTCTCATGCTGGAGGTGGAAGAAAGGAGGAAGAATGAGCAGAGATTGAATGTATGCAGAGGACCCAGTGCACCTTTGCTGTCTTGAAAATGAGGTGGCAGGTGTGATAAGGGGTGTAAGTGGCCAAGGAGCCCAGTGAGTGTCCAAGAGGACAGCCCGAAAGCAGGTGGGTACTTCTGCATGGACCTGAGTCCTACCAACGACCTCAAAGGAACGTGGCCCTGCTGATGCCTTGATTACTCCTTGTGAGACCCTCTTACAACAAGGACCCTCGCTGCGCCACACTACATCCAGACCCCTGCCCTACAGAACTGCCAGGAAACACATGGGTATTGTTTTAAGCCAGTACATTTCTGATGTTTGGTCACCACCCTGGTCAGGGCTCCAGGGACTGCGTGCTCTCCTTTTTAAGACAACAGCAGTCACTGCTAATTTATCTTCTTCATATTTTCAGACATAGCCTGAAAAAATTTCAAAACCAAGAATCCCTGCAAACCATTGGAAAACTTTCAGAGAACACACTGGATGAGACTCTGAGCTTTGGATGAAACCATCTGAGTTTTTTTTTTTTTTTTTCCATCTGAGTTTTGGATGACATTCAGCAATGGCCTCTGATAGAGTATATGCTCCACAATTCTTTTCTTTCTTTTTATTTCTTGTAACACACAGCATTTTATTTTATTTTATTTTATTTTATTTATTTTATTTTTATTTTATTTTATTTTTGTATGCTTTTTATTGGAGTTCGATATGTATATAGTATAACACCCAGTGCTCAAGTCTTTTCTAATTGTTTTCTTCAGCTTTATTTCCATAACAAGAAATAACACCGAGGGAAAGAGGGAGAGAAAATGTGACAATATGTGAATTGAGAATCGGCTCTGAGACCTACTAAGTTGTGGGCTTTAAATGAATCCTAAATCTTTCTGATTTTTAATTTTTTCTTCCATAAGAGGACAGGTAATATCTCAGGAGTTTAAAATATGTCTTATTTTCTTTCTTCAAAGGAAACCTTATGTGGGAGGCTATTCTTCAGAGAGAAAAATGCTGATCTTCTTGGCATGGAGGGGTGGAGCACTCCAGCCCCACTTGCTAGACTCTCCTCCGCTAACTTCAATTCAACACAAGCCACTTAGCCATTTGCCGGGATTCCTAGATCTTGGAAGAATGTTAGTTGCAAGCCACTGAAAAACGAATATTTTCTTCAATGTTTCATGTTTTTTTTTTAATTGACATATAGAGAAAAAGGATGAAAATGAAGCTTCTGTAGCTGACACTGTACTCCATGTTCCATTTACCACCAGATATGGTGCTGCCTCATTATCATGAGAAGACACTTATGCATAAATATATATTCAGCACGTATCATTGATTATACAAACTCATGGAGATGTTCTCTCTCCTTCTGGAGGCAGGTAGTCTTACTGTCCAGCGGGGTTTGTCTCATGATGATGCCAGAGGTCAGCGACTCATTCCTTTTTTTGACTCCTCCTTTTTGATTTATTCTTTATAATTCATTCATTCTTCATGTATAATATAAGAAAATAGTTTAGGCTACTGAATCTATAATATTAAATGCAATTTTCTTTAAAATTCAGATACAAATATAAACTATCAATGTGAAGTATTAGTATTAGGACTACATCTTAAGAAATTCAAGGTAATGCTACTGTATTAATTTTTTTTAAGTTCTATGAGAGGCAGACCATCATGGTTATGTTAAAGATTCAAGATCAGGGGCAACTGGGTGGCTCAGTGGTTGAGCGTCTGCCTTGGGCACAGGGTGTGATCCCAGGGTCCTGGGATCGAGTCCTACATCAGGCTTCTTGTGGGGAGCCTGCTTCTCCCTCTTTCTATGTCTTTGCATCTCTCTCTCTGTGTCTCTCATGAATAAATAAATAAAAATCTTAAAAAAATAAAGATTCAAGATTAAATTCTGCACTGATACCAAGTATGGCTTAATTCAGTAGAGTATCCTCATCTCTTGACATATAACTTACAGGCATTCAACATTTTCTTTTTTTTAAATTTTTATTTATTTATGATAGTCAGAGAGAGAGAGAGAGAGAGAGAGAGGCAGAGACATAGGCAGAGGGAGAAGCAGGCTCCATACACTGGGAGCCCGACGTGGGATTTGATCCCGGGTCTCCAGGATCACACCCCGGGCCAAAGGCAGGTGCCAAACCGCTGCACCACCCAGGGATCCCGAACATTTTCAAACATAATTGAGGTAGGTCAATTATCTGGAGGAAAAAAGTACAACTTAATTAATCTAAAACCACATTTATAGTGTTATGAGTAATGATTTGCATAAAAATACTGAAACAGCATTTTAGGATCTTTTGATGTTTGGATGCCCCCTAAGATGAACTCTTTAGCCAACACCCTGGGTTAACTGATGAACTCTGTCCCTTCTCTGTACCAGTGACTGAAGTCCACCCCACACGAACTTTCAGGTCATGAGGCTGTTCTCCAGCATCTCAGTGAAGCTCTTCTCTAGTCTTCGCACTGCCTGCGGCCAAAATTTATCCTCCTTATTGTAATTGTATGAGCAAATTAAGTTGAATTAATGTACAGGTAAATATAAATGAGGAAAGAAAGATGGCTTTTCTATGAATGTTTGAAGGATTAGTAAAAGCTACTAGTTAAAGACATTGATTTTTTTGTTATAGACATTTGAGGATGATTATAACCATCATGACATATTTTGCATCCAGATTGTTTCTCAGGTGTCTTTAAGTCTTGTTTCAGTGCAGAGTATCAGACTGCATCACCGTTGTGGTTGTGTCAGGTCATAAAGAGTTAGCTGTGAAGGGTGACCGAATGTCCAGTTATATGATTCAGGTGCAAAGGAAATGGATGTTGCATGCATATATACAAATGTGTGAGTTTTACAAGCTCTCTGCTTTAACCCACGTGTTTTTAATTGAGCCACTTTTCATTCTGATCCCTTTGTAAAAAAAAAAAAAAAAAAAGCCTCCTGGGCACATCAAATGACGAGCTCACTAGACCACCAGCATTCATCATGGAAGACAGATGACACTGCATATCATTAGTGCAAAGGACAAAAGGGACAAGTGAGAGTGACTGGGAAAAGGGAGACTCCTCTCTTGACTGCTCACTCACACAAACTGGCAACCCCAAACTCTCTATCCTATTAAAAATAATTAAAAGTGCCATCTTCTTAGTAATTCTTACCTTACTAACAGGTGACCTGCACAGAGCAGTTGCATGTGTCAGCCTGCATCTTGGTTTAGGAAGCATTTCTCCCCTTGAAGGATTGAGAACTAGCAAATTACATGCTCAAAACAAAAGAAAGAAGTAACCTTACTATTTATAAATCTAGGCAGCTTTAAAATACATAAAATAAGTAGCTGGAAAAGTTTTAAATAACAGCTCATTCTTCTTTTCTTGTATCTCTCACTAAAGAAGTTCGAAGGAGCTTGGTCAATTATTTTGGGGAAAAAAAGAACAACTTTATGTTAATTAATCTACTAAAATCACATTTATAGTGCTATGAGCAATGATTTGCATAAAAATACTGAAATGGCATTTTGGGATCTTTTGATGTTTGGGAATCCCATAAGGTTTATTTGTTTGTTTATTTCTGGCCATGAGGATAATTGCAATGTTGGGATAAAACATTTCAGGATTTCAGGATAAAGAGACACATCTCAAATCTGTTCTTAAATTATCAAGCAATCCTCCCTTACCAAATGGAAATAACTAAAGTTGTTTTCCACCTCATATTTTAGGGGAAAAAATGATGTGATATCTCTCTTCATGGAAACTACCGTATCTGCAACATATGATAAATGAGGCCATATATTTGATTACAGTGGCCCTAGTCGAGACCCTGGTTATTGACACTAGCAGCAATTTCTGCTCTTTCCACCACCTTTCCCCACAAAGTGATGTAAGTTAGATCTCAATAAATCTGTTCAATGTGGCTAGAAGTTTTACATCTATGAACATGTATCAATGAAGACTAGTGAAGCATGATACTGGATACTGAGCCCTTGTTTTTGAAATGATTACCAATTCTCAAAATGGTCTGTGCATTTAACACATGGGATTGTTAACATTTAGTGTAAAATTGTTCCTAGATGGATTTGTGCTGTGAATTCTTTTTGTACTACATTCTTGATCATATGTCATTAGAGGAATGTGATTTTGGCAGTTCTTGTCTCAGCGACTGTTATTTGGTGCAAGTCATTAAATATTTAATGGGCGGGGACCTCTTCCAAAGTCTCTTAATAATTTCTTAGATTAACAGATCATGTGAAGTTCTTTTAAACGAGCTCATAAAAAATGATCTCCCAGTATTCTTGTAAAGAGATTTTTTCCTGCCAGCTTCTGATATAGAAGTATAAATACAAGACCAAAACATAAAGACTAAATGTGGTTATACAAGTTATGTCAGTAAATTCTGACAGTATCGTCCTTCAGGTAAAAGGTTATTATGGGTGACAATGCACGATTTATAACAATCACATTTTGTTTCCCTTACCTTTGTCAAAGAACTAAAGAACAGTTTGGTGCATTTAATGTTTCAAAGAAGTTGAAGTGTTGGGATTGATCTTCATGCCTCCAGATCTTGGTCCTTGCAAGTTTGTCCCAAGCCTGAGACACACATCTACTCATTAGGTGCAGCAAAAGCGGATTTCTGAACTCTCAAGAATGTAGGATGTAACCTGGGCCGCAGAGAATCCAATACCGTGATCCTATTAAATCAATGATACTGCTTCAGAATGAGAGTAGGTACAGAACAAAGAGTCTTTTTATTCCTTTTTGAGTCCTCTTTTAGTCCATTGCAAACGTTTAGTCAGGAAGCCATGCTTTGTTAAAGAACATGTGTTTTTCAATTTCAAAAGCTTCTCTTAACAATCAAAAGTGGTGGCCTTGATTCATTCAATTTCTATAGTATTGCATTCATAAGAAAACATAGTATAAAGAACAGAGACCATATCGCAAACAGAGTTTCCTTATGACAGGGAGGAAAGTTTCCTTTACTAAGAAGCATAGGATTTGGAAAGGAGAGAAAGAGGAGAAGAAGAGTATAGGTATTATTATTATTTTTTTGAGTATAGGTATTAGTGATCTACCCACCTACTTGGGAACTAATGCCCTGGGGAGAGGGAAGAGGGAATGCTGTACACTCCTTTGCAAAGCCTTATATTCTGCCTTTTGTTGGTGTTATATAATCCCCGGGCAGAAAAGCAATGTCTGAGGAAGTATCTGAAGCCTGCCTCTTTCAAAGAATTCTGCATACTGTGGCATCATGAGGAAAATCAGCTGATAGCTTTTGGGTCTCCAGCAAGAATCACAGATTTGAGACAATCAGAAAAATGTAAAAGAGCCACTGTGGGGTGATGACAAGATCCAGAGGCATTAACAGACATGACACCACAGAATAAGCCAGACCAGTCATACCTCAGTAGGCACTCTGATGGGCCATCCAGTGATTAGAGAAGGAAAGGAAAATTCCAGAAGACAGCATGTGGACCTCTTTATACCCACCATGCTGGCATGGACCCAGAAGCCAGTTGTATGGGAGAGAAAGTTAGAGAAGACTCTGTAGAGGGGAGAAACAGTTGTGACTAGCGTTTAATAGATTTTTCCCCAAAGTATTTTGAATTCAAGTTGAATTAATCTTATTTGGCATCTATACAAAAAAAAATACAGTGTTACTGTATTTTTTCCTGCTAGTAAAAGGACTCAGATTCTGGAAGACTTGTGAGATTAAATAACAAAGGCAGCTAACTTTTCTCTGAACAGCTGAATTTACATTTAGTTCTATTATGTTTATGTCAGAGACACTAAATTTCAGGATTTTCTAAAACCAACCTTCCTGCTAAGTGTTGTCAGAATTTGGCCACACACAAGAGACAACAAGGATTTGCAATTACCCTCCATCCATAAACAACTAGAAAACTGGACATAGTTTAGGAAGTAACTACTTTAAGAAACTTGATGGTAGGCAGTATAGGAGAATAATCTTGGAGGAAAGAGAAAGGAATGAGGTGAACTCTACCTTTGTCTAGACCTTCTGCCTAGAAGAATTTCTACTGAAGTTCAGGAAGGGGAATTCTAACAAAACTTGTGTATATGAATGAATTGAGGAGATAGAAATCATCATTTGGGGGAGCCAAGGCAATTAGAATTTGTGAGGCAGACTACCTAAGAGGAGGGAGCTATGCAGAAGTGCTCAGGATATTTTCATGGAAGTTGCATCAAGTCTTTGGCTGAAAATGAATTTGCAGACACATCACTGGATCTGAATAATTTCAGAGAACAGAACAGTTACCAGTGAGCTGAACAATTAATTCCTGGAGATTGTAAAGGTCTGAGAATCATTCAAGTTCCCATAAACCCATGTAAAGAGACCTTCATGAATACATGGTACATTTAGTGGAGAGCCCAGAGAAGCCTCATCTTAAAAGTGGGGCTAAATGAGCATTAAAGGTATTCTAAATTCACCCAAAAAGATGTAACAAATGCAGTACTCAAGAACATAAAACCATGATGTCCCACATCACTAAAACCACTGCATATATGAAGAAGCAGAAAAATGGGACCCATAACTTGGAGAAAAGTCAATCAATGAAACAGACCCAAAATTAAAAATATAATCAAATTAATTAACAGACAAGAACTTTAAAACAGCACAAATCCAATATGTATATTGGATAGTGATAGAAATGCCTAGGACGAAGCCCAGAAAAATGACAAAGGCTGAAGAAAAATTAGTCTTTAGTGACCTTCTGAGACAATAACAAATGATTTGACACTTGTGCAACTGGAATTTCAGTAGATAAGGAAAGGAAGAGAAAAAAAATACTTGATGACATAATAGTCCAACTTTTTTTCAAATTTAATAAGTTATAAACTTTCAGAACCAAAAGACAAAATGAAGCCTAAGTAAAATAAACATAAATCAAATCTCTCCAAGTCTTATTGTAATCAAGCTGACAAAAGAGTGTTAAAGAGGGAATCCTAAAAGCATCAAGAAAACAGACACATTGCATGCAGAGACACAAAGATAAACAAAACAGCAGACTTTTTGTCAGAAATCATTCAAACCAAAGAAAAGAGGCTTATCTCTATAAAATATTGACAGAAAAAAAATAAAATACAAAATAAAAATAAAATGTTGACAGAAAAAAAATCTAAATTCTATATTCAGCAAAATATCTTTCATAAATGAGAGTAAAGAGAAATTGACAAGGTTATTATATAACTCATAGGGAAATTCAAGTGATCTAGAATTTGCAAGTGATTTTTTAAAAATAATAAAGTTGGAGGATTTATTCCATTTGATTTCAAGATTACAAAGTTAAAGTACCAAGGCACTATAGTAATGGCAGAGAATAGACATTCAGATAAATGGAACAGAAATGACAATCCAGAAATACATCAATTACATAACCAATTGATTTTTCAACAAAGATGTCAAAAATTTAAGGCTTGGGGAAAGATTGTCTTTTTAGTAAACTATGCTAGAATAATTGGATACACACACACACACACACACACACACACACACAAATGGACCTCAGCCTTCTCATTACACCATACCTGAAAAATAATTAAAAATAAACATAGGAGCTAAATCTTTTAAAAGAAAATATAAGGGAAGATCTTTGTAACCTTGATTTAGGCAGAGATTTCTTAGGCAAGACATAATAATAAGCCCATAAATGAAAATTTTGTTAATTGGACTCCACCAAAACCAAAAATTTTACTTGTCAAAGGACACTACTGAAAATGAAAAGGCAGCCACAAAATGAGAGAAAATATTTGCAAAACATACATCTGACTAAAGGTAGATCCAGACACATAGCCACAAAATATACAAAGAACTTGTATAACACAATAACAGGAGAAACTTTTCAATTAAGAAGTGAGCAAAAGAAAGACACTTCATAAAAGAAGACACTCTGGCTAACAAGCTCCTGGAAAGATACTCAACATCATCAAGCATTAAGAAAATGCAAACCAAAATTATAAAATACCAGTATGGAACCATTTAAAAGGTTAAAATAAAAAGGCTGAGAAATCCAATTATTGACAAGGATGTAGAGAACAGTGGAAGTCTCCTATATCTCTGGTAGGAATGCAAAACACTGAAATCACTTTGTATAATAGTCTGGAAATTTCTTTTTTTAAATTTATTTATGATAGTCACAGAGAGAGAGAGACACGCAGAGGCAGAAGCAGCTCCATGCACCGGGAGCCCGACGTGGGATTTGATCCCGGGTCTCCAGGGTCGAGCCCTGGGCCAAAGGCAGGCGCTAAACCACTGCGCCATCCAGGGATCCCTAGTCTGGCAATTTCTGAAAAAGTTAACCATAGGGCGCCCGGACGGCTCAGTCCCTTAAACATCTGCCTTCCACTCAGGTCATGATACTGGGGCCCTGGGATTCGGCCCGCATCTGACACGTGGGCAGGTGCTCTCTCTCGTTCCCTCTCAAATAAATAAATAAAATCTTAAGGGAAAAAAAAAACATACAGTTAACCATGTGTCTACAGAAACAATAGCAAAAAATTTAAAAACTAAAAAATAGTAATGTTTGGCAGTGTTTTTAAAAACATATGTAGAAGTAAATTGAACGCAATTTTTGGCACAAAGAATGAGACAGGGAAATGGAAAATCCACCTATGCGAATTAGCATAATACTGTTTGAAGGGGATGATAATTCATTTTATTTTTTGAAGATTTTATTTATTCATTCATGAGAGGCGAGAGAGAGAGAGAGCGAGAAAGAGAGGCAGAGGCACAGGCAGAGGGAGAAGCCGGCTCCAGGCAGGGAGCCCATGCAGGGCTCGATCGGGGTCCCCAGGGTCACCCCCCGGCTGCAGGCGGCGCAAAACCGCTGGGCCCCGGGCTGCCCCGAAGGAGATGAGCACCTAAAAACGACAGCCCCTATGGACCCGTAGTGTTTCCTTTCTGGCTCCAAAAATCGTTTCTTTCGTCAGCTGAGAAAGCTTCTCCTAGGCTGCTGCTGCAGGCTCCTCCGGGACTTGGGCGCCCGCACAGCCGGCCCCGCGGCGCTGGGGTGACCCCCGGCCTCCGCCCCCCGCCTGCCAGGCTGGACGGCACCTTCCCCTGGGGCCCGGCAGGGGGGGGCAGCAAGTTCTCCAGCCTTTCCTCCTGTTCTCCGGGGCCTCTGTCCGAGCCGCCTTCCAGGGGGTCCCGGGGGGCCGGACGGTCCGTGAAGGGGGAGCCTGGCAGGGAGACCCCCGGACGGCGAGCTCTCCCCGCGCGGCCGCCCACTGCGAGAGCGGCTGGGGTGTGCAACAGCACGTGAACCCCACGGCTAGGCCCGCGGCCGCACCGACCACAAATCTGCGTCCAGGCAGAGGCTTCCGGCCGCAGGCGGGAAAGCGCCGGCTTCGAGCTTGCTTCCTCCCGCACGTCGAAGGCGAGCGCGGCTGCAGGCTCCGCGGGACCAGCTCCAGGCCCGGGGACGCCCGCCTGAGCGGAAGCAGCTCCGCTCCCACAGGCCTCGAGCGGCTCCGGCGCCCGCCGGCTCCGAGGAGCGACTGCGCACGCGCAAGTCGAGAGGCGGGCGGGGCCGTCGGGCGCCTGCAGCTGCCGGCGCGTGCGGGGCGCGGCGGCAGGGGCTCCCCGGGAGAGAGACCAGGGCTTCCGGGCGGCCTCCGAGATCCCGGGGCCGCGTGCTGGAAGCCTGCCTGAAAACACCCCGCCAGGGCCGCTCCTCTGCCGCCGGCTCCTGCCCGGCCACTGTTCGGGGCCCTTGGCCGCACGACGGACGGAGGACGGCTCTCTGTGGAGCAGCGCGCGGGCTCCCCGGCTCGCGCCCCCCCTGCCCGGGGCCTGCGGCGCGAGGTACGTGCGGCTCCCGGCCCTGCCTTCCTGTGGGCGCGACGAGGGGGAAGGTGGGATCAGGTGCGTCTCTGCAGCCCCACGAGGAGAGGGTTTTCATACAATTGGATGACAGGATGTTCCGCGGGAGGTGGAGGAGGGTACAGCGATGGCGGTTTGGTTTTGGCAGAGACTTTTTAAAAGTTCAGCTATAAGAATGAATCGAGACAGGGCATTCGTATTTAGATGGAGTGAATTCACCTGCCAAATCCATCCCATTAAAGAAAAAATGTGGGCAGCCCGGGTGGCTCACGGTTTAGCGTGGCCTGCAGCCCAGGGCGTGACCCTAGAGCCTCGGGATCGAGTCCCGCTTCGGGCCCCTGCCTGGGGCCTGCTTCTGTCTCTCTGTGTCTCATGAATGAATGAATGAATGAATGAATGAATGAATAAATAAATAAATAAATAAATAAATAAATAAAATCCTTAAAAGAAACAAAAGAAAAAAAGTTAATGGTGTTTAGGAGAAGAGGAGGGAAACTGAATTTCTGGCCAAACACCAGTTGGTCATTACTGCTGAGCTTTACCACACAACTGTGTGTTCTGCTCTACCCTTGGTTTCAGTGCCCTCAAATACCATCACAAGTCAGGGGTGGGCTGCAGCTCTGGGAGTGTCCCTAACAATTCCCCTTTCTTTTAGGAGTTTGATGTCTTTCAGGATTTTCCTTTTTGTCGGTTAAAGCCGCTCACGAGATGGCATGGGTGGTGGGTTAGGTGGGGAAGTCAGATTGGTGTGGCCAAATGTGGAGAAAATTCCTAAAGACAGGATGATCAACAACAACAACCACAAGAGAAGACACCTGGGTGACCCAGTGGGTTAAGCCTTTGCCTTTGGCTCAGGTCATGATCCCAGGGTCCTGAAATGGAGCCCCGCATCAGGCTCCTTGCTCAGTGGGGAGTCTGCTTCTCCCTCTCCTGAGCTTGTGCTCTCTGTCACTGTCTCTGCGTCTCTCTCAAAGAAATAAATACAACCCTAAATAAAAACAGACAAGAAACAACAATAACGAGAGGAGGAGCAAGATGGCGGAAGAGTAGGGTCTCCAAATCACCTGTCTCCACCAAACTACCTAGAAAACCTTCAAATTATCCTGAAAATCTATGAATTCGGCCTGAGATTTAAAGAGAGACCAGCTGGAATGCTACAGTGAGAAGAGTTCGCGCTTCTATCAAGGTAGGAAGATGGGGAAAAAGAAGTAAAGAAACAAAGGCCTCCAAGGGGGAGGGGCCCCGCGAGGAGCCGGGCTGAGGCCGGGGCGAGTGTCCCCAGGACAGGAGAGCCCCGTCCCGGAGACGCAGGAGCTGCACCGACCTTCCCGGGGGAAAGGGGCTCGCAGGGAGGTGGAGCAGGACCCAGGAGGGCGGGGATGCCCTCGGGCTCCCCGGGACAGTAACAGCAACTGCGCGCCCAGGAGAGTGCGCCGAGCTCCCTAAGGGCTGCAGCGCGCACGGCAGGACCCGGCGGGACCAGGAGCAGCTCGGAGGGGCTTGGGCGGCAGCTCCGCGGAGGGGGCTGCGCGGCCCGGGAGCGCGAATCCAACAGCGCAGGCTCCGGAGCACAGGGCGCCGGGACACAGCCCAGGATCCCGCCTCCCCCGGGACAGGCAGAGGCCGGGAGGGCCCAGGACAGCGAGGACGCTCCTGCCCCAGCTGAGCAGATCAGCGGCCCCGCCCCGGAGCCTCCAGGCCCTGCAGACGGAGTTCCTGCCGGAGCTGAATCCAGGTTTCCAGAGCTGCCCCGCCACTGGGGCTGTTCCTCCTGCGGCCTCACGGGGTAAACAACCCCCACTGAGCCCTGCACCAGGCAGGGGCACAGCAGCTCCCCCAACTGCTAACACCTGAAAATCAGCACAACAGGCCCCTCCCCCAGAACACCAGCTAGACTGACAACTTCCAGGAGAAGCCAAGGGACTTAAAGAACACAGAATCAGAAGATACTCCCCGGTGGTTCTTTTTTTGTTTGTTTGTTTTTGTTTTTGTTTTTGTTTTTGTTTTGTTTTGCTTTTTGATTTGTTTCCTTCCCCCACCCCTTTTTTTTCTCCTTTTTCTTTCTCTTTTTCTTCTTTTTTTTTTTTTCGTTTTTTTTTCCTTTTCTTCCCTTTTTTTTTCTCTTTCTCTTTTCTTTCCTTCTTTCTCTCCTCTCTTTTTCTCTTTTTCCCAATACAACTTGCTTTTGGCCACTCTGCACTGAGCAAAATGACTAGAAGGAAAACCTAACCTCAAAAGAAAGAATCAGAAACAGTCCTCTCTCCCACAGAGTTACAAAATCTGGATTACAATTCAATGTCCGAAAGCCAATTCAGAAGCACTATTATACAGCTACTGGTGGCTATAGA
Source organism: Canis lupus baileyi (assembly GCF_048164855.1). NCBI lineage: Eukaryota > Metazoa > Chordata > Mammalia > Carnivora > Canidae > Canis > Canis lupus. Next base: position 37,041 of record NW_027326509.1, read on the forward strand.
AAAAAGTATAAAGGACTCAAGAGACTTCATGACTGCAGAATTTAGAGCTAATCAGGCAGAAATTAAAAATCAATTGAATGAGATGCAATCCAAACTAGAAGTCCTAACGACGAGGGTTAACGAGGTGGAAGAACGAGTGAGTGACCTAGAAGACAAGTTGATAGCAAAGAGGGAAACTGAGGAAAAAAGAGACAAACAATTAAAAGACCATGAAGATAGATTAAGGGAAATAAACGACAGCCTGAGGAAGAAAAACCTACGTTTAATTGGGGTTCCCGAGGGCGCCGAAAGGGACAGAGGGCCAGAATATGTATTTGAACAAATTCTAGCTGAAAACTTTCCTAATCTGGGAAGGGAAACAGGCATTCAGATCCAGGAAATAGAGAGATCCCCCCCTAAAATCAATAAAAACCATTCAACACCTCGACATTTAATTGTGAAGCTTGCAAATTCCAAAGATAAAGAGAAGATCCTTAAAGCAGCAAGAGACAAGAAATCCCTGACTTTTATGGGGAGGAGTATTAGGGTAACAGCAGACCTCTCCACAGAGACCTGGCAGGCCAGAAAGGGCTGGCAGGATATATTCAGGGTCCTAAATGAGAAGAACATGCAACCAAGAATACTTTATCCAGCAAGGCTCTCATTCAAAATGGAAGGAGAGATAAAGAGCTTCCAAGACAGGCAGCAACTGAAAGAATATGTGACCTCCAAACCAGCTCTGCAAGAAATTTTAAGGGGGCCTCTTAAAATTCCCCTTTAAGAAGAAGTTCAGTGGAACAGTCCACAAAAACAAAGACTGAATAGATATCATCATGAATAGATATCATGACATACTGAATAGATATCATGACAGTAAACTCATATCTCTCAATAGTAACTCTGAATGTGAACGGGCTTAATGACCCCATCAAAAGGCGCAGGGTTTCAGACTGGATAAAAAAGCAGGACCCATCTATTTGCTGTCTACAAGAGACTCATTTTAGACAGAAGGACACCTACAGCCTGAAAATAAAAGGTTGGAGAACCATTTACCATTCGAATGGTCCTCAAAAGAAAGCAGGGGTAGCCATCCTTATATCAGATAAACTAAAATTTACCCCAAAGACTGTAGTGAGAGATGAAGAGGGACACTATATCATACTTAAAGGATCTATTCAACAAGAGGACTTAACAATCCTCAATATATATGCTCCGAATGTGGGAGCTGCCAAATATATAAATCAATTATTAACCAAAGTGAAGAAATACTTAGATAATAATACACTTATACTTGGTGACTTCAATCTAGCTCTTTCTATACTCGATAGGTCTTCTAAGCAAAACATCTCCAAAGAAACGAGAGCTTTAAATGATACACTGGACCAGATGGATTTCACAGATATCTACAGAACTTTACATCCAAACTCAACTGAATACACATTCTTCTCAAGCGCACATGGAACTTTCTCCAGAATAGACCACATATTGGGTCACAAATCGGGTCTGAACCGATACCAAAAGATTGGGATTGTCCCCTGCATATTCTCGTACCATAATGCCTTGAAATTAGAACTAAATCACAACAAGAAGTTTGGAAGGACCTCAAACACATGGAGGTTAAGGACCATCCTGCTAAAAGATAAAAGGGTCAACCAGGAAATGAAGGAAGAATTAAAAAGATTCATGGAAACTAATGAGAATGAAGATACAACTGTTCAAAATCTTTGGGATGCAGCAAAAGCAGTCCTAAGGGGGAAATACATCGCAATACAAGCATCCATTCAAAAACTGGAAAGAACTCAAATACAAAAGCTAACCTTACACATAAAGGAGCTAGAGAAAAAACAGCAAATAGATCCTACACCCAAGAGAAGAAGGGAGTTAATAAAGATTCGAGCAGAACTCAACGAAATCGAGACCAGAAGAACTGTGGAACAGATCAACAGAACCAGGAGTTGGTTCTTTGAAAGAATTAATAATATAGATAAACCATTAGCCAGCCTTATTAAAAAGAAGAGAGAGAAGACTCAAATTAATAAAATCATGAATGAGAAAGGAGAGATCACTACCAACACCAAGGAAATACAAACGATTTTAAAAACATATTATGAACAGCTCTACACCAATAAATTAGGCAATCTAGAAGAAATGGACGCATTCCTGGAAAGCCACAAACTACCAAAACTGGAACAGGAAGAAATAGAAAACCTGAACAGGCCAATAACCAGGGAGGAAATTGAAGCAGTCATCAAAAACCTCCCAAGACACAAGAGTCCAGGGCCAGATGGCTTCCCAGGAGAATTTTATCAAACGTTTAAAGAAGAAATCATACCTATTCTCCTAAAGCTGTTTGGAAAGATAGAAAGAGATGGAGTACTTCCAAATTCGTTCTATGAAGCCAGCATCACCTTAATTCCAAAGCCAGACAAAGACCCCGCCAAAAAGGAGAATTACAGACCAATATCCCTGATGAACATGGATGCAAAAATTCTCAACAGAATACTGGCCAATAGGATCCAACAGTACATTAAGAAAATTATTCACCATGACCAAGTAGGATTTATCCCTGGGACACAAGGCTGGTTCAACACCCGTAAAACAATCAATGTGATTCATCATATCAGCAAGAGAAAAACCAAGAACCATATGATCCTCTCATTGGATGCAGAGAAAGCATTTGACAAAATACAGCATCCATTCCTGATCAAAACTCTTCAGAGTGTAGGGATAGAGGGAACATTCCTCGACATCTTAAAAGCCATCTATGAAAAGCCCACAGCAAATATCATTCTCAATGGGGAAGCACTGGGAGCCTTTCCCCTAAGATCAGGAACAAGACAGGGATGTCCACTCTCACCACTGCTGTTCAACATAGTACTGGAAGTCCTAGCCTCAGCAATCAGACAACAAAAAGACATTAAAGGCATTCAAATTGGCAAAGAAGAAGTCAAACTCTCCCTCTTCGCCGATGACATGATACTCTACATAGAAAACCCAAAAGTCTCCACCCCAAGATTGCTAGAACTCATACAGCAATTCGGTAGCGTGGCAGGATACAAAATCAATGCCCAGAAGTCAGTGGCATTTCTATACACTAACAATGAGACTGAAGAAAGAGAAATTAAGGAGTCAATCCCATTTACAATTGCACCCAAAAGCATAAGATACCTAGGAATAAACCTCACCAAAGATGTAAAGGATCTATACCCTCAAAACTATAGAACACTTCTGAAAGAAATTGAGGAAGACACAAAGAGATGGAAAAATATTCCATGCTCATGGATTGGCAGAATTAATATTGTGAAAATGTCAATGTTACCCAGGGCAATATACACGTTTAATGCAATCCCTATCAAAATACCATGGACTTTCTTCAGAGAGTTAGAACAAATTATTTTAAGATTTGTGTGGAATCAGAAAAGACCCCGAATAGCCAGGGGAATTTTAAAAAAGAAAACCATATCTGGGGGCATCACAATGCCAGATTTCAGGTTGTACTACAAAGCTGTGGTCATCAAGACAGTGTGGTACTGGCACAAAAACAGACACATAGATCAGTGGAACAGAATAGAGAATCCAGAAGTGGACCCTGAACTTTATGGGCAACTAATATTCGATAAAGGAGGAAAGACTATCCATTGGAAGAAAGACAGTCTCTTCAATAAATGGTGCTGGGAAAATTGGACATCCACATGCAGAAGAATGAAACTAGACCACTCTCTTTCACCATACACAAAGATAAACTCAAAATGGATGAAAGATCTAAATGTGAGACAAGATTCCATCAAAATCCTAGAGAAGAACACAGGCAACACCCTTTTTGAACTCGGCCATAGTAACTTCTTGCAAGATACATCCACGAAGGCAAAAGAAAGAAAAGCAAAAATGAACTATTGGGACTTCATCAAGATAAGAAGCTTTTGCACAGCAAAGGATACAGTCAACAAAACTCAAAGACAACCTACAGAATGGGAGAAGATATTTGCAAATGACATATCAGATAAAGGGCTAGTTTCCAAGATCTATAAAGAACTTATTAAACTCAACACCAAAGAAACAAACAATCCAATCATGAAATGGGCAAAAGACATGAACAGAAATCTCACAGAGGAAGACATAGACATGGCCAACATGCATATGAGAAAATGCTCTGCATCACTTGCCATCAGGGAAATACAAATCAAAACTACGAGATACCACCTCACACCAGTGAGAATGGGGAAAATTAACAAGGCAGGAAACAACAAATGTTGGAGAGGATGCGGAGAAAAGGGAACCCTCTTACACTGTTGGTGGGAATGTGAACTGGTGCAGCCACTCTGGAAAACTGTGTGGAGGTTCCTCAAACAGTTAAAAATATACCTGCCCTACGACCCAGCAATTGCACTGTTGGGGATTTACCCCAAAGATACAAATGCAATGAAACGCCGGGACACCTGCACCCCGATGTTTATAGCAGCAATGGCCACGATAGCCAAACTGGAAGGAGCCTCGGTGTCCGTCGAAAGATGAATGGATACAGAAGATGTGGTTTATGTATACAATGGAATATTACTCAGCCATTAGAAATGACAAATACCCACCATTTGCTTCAACGTGGATGGAACTGGAGGGTATTATGCTGAGTGAAGTAAGTCAGTCGGAGAAGGACAAACATTATATGTTCTCATTCATTTGGGGAATATAAATAATAGTGAAAGGGAAAATAAGGGAAGGGAGAAGAAATGTGTGGGAAATATCAGAAAGGGAGACATAAGGTAAAGACTGCTAACTCTGGGAAACGAACTAGGCGTGGTAGAAGGGGAGGAGGGCGGGGGGTGGGAGTGAATGGGTGACGGGCACTGGGTGTTATTCTGTATGTTAGTAAATTGAACATCAATTAAAAAAAAAAAAAAAGAAACAACAATAACAAGACCGGGTCCCAGAGATCATTCCAAAGAGCAGCACGAAAGTCCCATTTATCTGAAGTGTGTCTTCTTATCAAATAATTTGAATTTGCTGTGGTCAGGGTCTGTAGAAGTCTTCATGGGATCATGGATTACACAGGACTGGAAGGGACTTTAAGAAATAAAGTAGGTTTTGTACTGGACTTAAAAGAAAAGGAGTTAAGAGTTCATGGGGTACGAAAAGGGTCTGATTTTCATCTAGATTTCACCTTCCACTCCAAAAAGTCCAAAGCCAAAGTGGCAAAAGTAACTGAGTAAAGCACACATATGGGGAATGCCTTTGCTCAATTTTTCCCTTGTTTTTTAGGAAGACCAAAATGATCTTTTGTACTGCAAGGTGCTAACACTTGATATAGAAGAAAATCTACATAAACCAACATATCTGTCTGCAACAGGTAGGTACTATTTAAATGCCTTTTAGGGAGAAAGGATAAGGTCTGAATCTTGGCCGTGTCTTTAGCTTCTTTCCCAATATCTAGGCTTTGCCATCCAGGAAAAACCCAGAGCATTGTACTAAATCAAAGTAATTGATTGCTTTACTGAGGGGTAACTTGAAAGTTTAGAGAGTTGGACTTCTGTGGTTATTGTTTGTATAAATAATGTGTTTTATGAACCATAGTGATATGTGATAAAATCTCATAAACACCTATAGATGTACTCAAATCACCTTAGATTAGGTAGTGGACTTTTAATAAAAGTTCTGCACATTTGCTTCTAGATTTCCTGGTTGATTTCTTAGAATCCTGGCAGCTTCTGAGCAACAGTTTTTCTAAGACTCTGAGGCAGTAGTTATATCGTTTAAGAATCCAATCAGTAGTTTTATCCTTATTCTGGATACACTTCCATTATAAACAGTTGATGGATATACACACACACACACACACACACACACACGTGTGTGTGTGCTAAGAGCACACAAAGCAACAGTACTAAAGCCTCACCCAAATGCTTTTCCCTGGAAAAGCTCTCCTCTAAAGTGCATCAACAAACTGAAGGTACCTTTTTATTACTCCGTGGGGGAAAATGTACAGAGCTCTATGTATACATATGTTCACACCCACCAAATTGTTACTGCAGTGGGCTGTGTTTTCATACAAACGTAAATTTTGAGAGAAAAGTCAAAGGTGCTTCAGCCTTGTACTGTGTATATATATTAAAAAAAACAAAGTTTTGTAAAAAAAAAATGCACACCCAGGTCCATACATAAAAGCCATTATCCCTCAAATGTTTTTCATCTTATTCATAAGCCAAAACTGAGTACTATTGAGGAACATATGGTTCTCTAAAAATCTATTAAGGAAAAATTTGGATTTAAGAGAAATAATTATCCATTAAATTCTCAAAACATTCTCAGAGCACCTGGGTGGCTCAGTTGATCAAGTGTCTGACTCTTGGTATCAGCTCAAATCATGATCTTAGGGTCATGAGTTCAGGTTCTGCATTGGGCTCCATATAAATAATAATAAATATTATTAAAATAATAATAATAATAACATAAAAGGAAATTATTAGGACATTTTCAATCTAGACTTTACCCTTAAGTGGAAAGAATGGAGAAATTTAATATGTCCAATTTTTATCGTTGTTTTTCCTCTGTTCTGTGCAAGAAAAACCAATAGAATTAATGTGGTATTGGTGTTATTTTCTTATTCTGGTTAGCTTACCTTAATAATATCACTTAATATTTCTTTTCTTTTATACTAAGTTTCTGAGCTGTTCATGTACAATGAATGTATCTGTGTTGTGATTTCCTAGTTTGTTCATGGAATGTACTATTTTATTTCTGAATATCTGATCATATTTAAATGCCTTAAACTTTCCTGGTCAAAGAGTAACTTCTTTTCCCTTTAATATTCTGCAGAGGAATTAAGCAGATTCTTACAGGTTGAAATGTTTAAATATGTCTTCAGAACACTCATGGGAGAAACAGTAACTCTGTCACATTTTTAGCAACAGAACACTTAAAAGAAGTAGCTGTCCAACAAAACTAAACCTGCTTGTGAAGTCCACTAGAGTTGATCCCATCCTAAATTACTTGGCTGCATTAGTACATTCGTATAAGAAAGAGCAAAACATAACTGGAAGGTAAGATAGCTGTGTCTGAAACACATGAAGTACTGATATCTATTAACAGACATCAGTTTCTAACTTGTGGTTTCAAATTATGAAAGGGAATTTGTTTGAGATGCTTTCTATCTCATTTTTGCAAAACTTAAGATAATTTTAGAATAGGTTAGATTTAGAATAGGGTTTTTTCTTAGTTTGAAGAAATAGTTGAAAAAGTAAATAGGAATTGTGTGCCATGGCCCCTCCTCCATCCACTGGGTCTCAGAAACAGCGTTCTGCTCTTCCTCTTGGCTTACGGAAACCAAGTTTCTGTACTTGTGCCGCTAGGTGGACACTGTGGGTGGACAGGGAGGGACAGAAGGAACAGAATACACAGACTTCTCTTTCCATTTCAGTTTTCTATCATCTATCGGCTATGAATGACCAAGCCTTGTTTCTGCCCACTTGCAGCCCCCTGAAGTGAAGCTGTAAGAGAACACCACCCCCCACCCCACGCCAACATTCACAAATTTATAGCTTCTGGGTCACATTAGAATGTTTTAATTGTTTTAAATTCAACTTTGCTTTTTTGTTCTTTGCTTGTTTTAAAGTAAACGTTGGGGATCCCTGGGTGGCGCAGCGGTTTGGCGCCTGCCTTTGGCCCAGGGCGTGATCCTGGAGACCCGGGATCGAATCCCACGTCGGGCTCCCGGTGCATGGAGCCTGCTTCTCCCTCTGCCTGTGTCTCAGCCTCTCTCCTCTCTGTGTGACTATCATAAATAAATAAAAAAAATTTAAAAAAATAAAATAAAGTAAACTTTGTATTCAAGTATTCGTCATACTTGAATACAGAATGATACACAAATCAAAGTGTATTAAATACACTTTATAAAATATTATTTATTATTATTATTATTATTATTATTATATAAAATGTATTATATTAATTGGAACTGATCACATCGTGGGGAAAGTTGGCTGGGGCCTGAGTGGCAGTTACAAATTCCAACTGCTTGAGTACTTGATGAACATTGGTTTAGTGAAAGGTGTTAGGACCAGGTTTTGCCAAATTCTATAACTATTCTTAGATTGTGGTATGTGCCTTTATTCTGTAATTACATTTAGGCTGCTTCAGATATCTTCATTACTCCAGTAATAAAATTGTATAGTCACAGTCAGAATCTCCCAGTTAGTAAATTAATTACTGCAAATTAATTGGCTACCTTCAAAGGCTGATGAACAGGATACCTCTTATTGATTGTAGTATTGAGTATTGTGTGACTACTGAGTATAGCTCCTGCACCCCTCTCCACTTCTTTCTAATGCTGATTTTCATTCAGATAATTTAATCTCTTTCATATGGCCATATGCTTTCCTAATCCAATTATGGTAATCTTTTTTTAATTGTATTTATGTTCTAGTTAACATACATTTGTAATATTGGTTTCAGGAGTAGAATTCAGTAATTCATCACTTGCATACAACACCCAGTGCTCATCCTGACAAGTGTCCTCACCACCCATCTAGCCCATCCCCTGCTCATCTCCCTCCAGCAGCCCTCAGTTTGTTCTCTGTCATTAGGTCTCTTATAGTTTGTTGCCTTCTCTCTTTTTTCCCCTTTTCCCCCCTTTCCCATATGTTCATCTGTTTTGTTTCTTAAATTCCACATATGAGTGTGAAATCATATAGCATTTGTCTTTTTCTTACTGACTTATTTCACTTAGCATAATATGCCCGAGCTCCATCCACATTGTTGCAAATGGCAAGATTTCATTCTGAGTAATACTCCATTGTATATAAAAGAATGCGTATTCTGCTTTGGGATGAAATGTCCTGAGTATATATACCTGTTAAGTCCATCTGGTCTAGTGTATCATTCAAACACTTGTTACTGTCTTTGTTTTAAAATCTAGTTTGATATAAGTTTGGCAACTCTGGCTTTGTTTTGCCATCCATTAGCATGATAAGTGGTGCTCCATCACCTTAGTTTCAATATGGGGGTGTCTTTAGGTCTAAAATGAGTCTCTTGTAGGTAGCATATAGATGTGCCTTTTTAAAAAATCTATTCTGATACCCTATGTCTTTTGATTGGAAATTTAGTCCATATACATTCAGATTGCTTATTGAAAGATATGAATTTCATGCCACTGTGTTACCTGTAAAGTTGGTGTTTCTGGTGATGTTCCTTTCTAGTCTGTTGCTTTTTGAAAAAGATTATTTATTTATTTATTCAGAGAGAGAGAGAGGCAGAGAGGCAGAGAGGCAGGGAGGCAGAGACACAGGCAGAGGGAGAAGCAGGCTCCATGCAGGGAGGCCGACGTGGGACTTAATCCTGGAGATCCAGGATCACACCCCGGGCTGCAGGCAGTGCTAAACTGCTGGACCACCAAGGCTGCCCGTCTTTGTTACTTTTGATCTTTTTTCTCCACTCAGTTCCTCTTAATATTTCTTGCAGGGCTGGCTTAGTGGTCTATGAACTCCTTTAGTTTTTGTTTGTCTGGGACACTCTTTTTCTCTCTTCCTATTCTAAATGACAGCCTTGCCAGATAAAATATTCTTGGCTGCATATTTTCCCCATTCAGCACAATTATGGTAATCTCATTGTTCTTGGCTGCTCATAGTTTAGAAACAGGTATGATGCATTTCTGGTCAATGAGCTATGAAGTGGAATATTCTGGGAGCTCAAGGAAAAACTTTGTCATAATTAAAGAGACACAAAAAGACAGCATTTTTACTGGATATCATTTTGTCACATATGGTGTAAGGTAGTTAACATAAGGATAAGCCTATATCCTGAATAATGCAATCTAGAAAAATGGAAAGATCCTTGATGATGTTGTCGAGGCACTGAATTAAGCAACCCTGTAGCTGCCTAACTGCTGAATTTCTCACATGAAATGATCAATTTCTTTTTTTTAAATTTTTTTTAAAATTTTTATTTATTTATGATAGTCACAGAGAGAGAGAGAGAGGCAGAGAGAGAAGCAGGCTCCATGCACCGGGAGCCCGACGTGGGATTCGATCCCGGGTCTCCAGGATTGCGCCCTGGGCCAAAGGCAGGCGCTTAACCGCTGCACCACCCAGGGATCCCGAAATGATCAATTTCTTAAGACATCAGCTAGTTAGGTCAGGATTTTCTGTTTCTTGTAGCTGAAATCTTCCTAATTAATACAGTAGGGCAACCACTTCATTAGTGAATGATTTACATTTAAAAGGTTTATCAGGAAAAAAAAAAGGTTTATCAGGCTATGTAGACAGGTTTTTATCTCAGTCTTTTTCACAGAATAAACTATCCTAGAAAGGAGAGGGAAAATTGGATGATGGTAGAAAGATAAAACTGAGTAAGGTTAAACAACAAAAGATGTGATAGTAGCTGAGACCAGGAGTCAGAATGTATTCTAACACATTCGTTTAGATTAAAAAATGTCATATATATATAGTGCATATATATATATCCTAAGTGTATGTGTATATGTCTATGTTTCCTCTAAGAGTGTGCAGATAGTTCGTATAGTTTGTGCTTCTGATGAATCTCGAGTACTTTCATGTTTCTTAAATTGCTAAACCTAAATTATTAATGTGTTTACTTAACAAAGTCATCTTATCTACCATTTATTGAGCTTAGCTTCAATAAACTTTGAACATAAAGGTTTCTGTGAACTAAGCTTCTTTTCTGAAACTGATTTATCATCTCAGTATAAGCAGGAACAAAGAATACTGGCTTCAATAAAAGGCAGGTGTGGATCCCCTCCTCTAGCCATCTCTCTCCCACCAGTGTGTCCCAGAGCCCTGAGAGTGGGGCAAAGCTCTTTCTTTTTCTGGAGTGAGAACCCTCTCTGGCAGTTTCTTCTCAGTTGTTTGTGATCCACTAGCCTCTGGAAGGGGAAGGGCAAGATGTGCAGACTTCCTATGTTACTTTCCAAGAGCTTCAGCCTTCTTGAAGGGTCAAGGAGAAGGATATTGTGGATCAAATAGACACGAATCCTGACTATATATTTAGAAATGCTCAGCATAGTTGGTTGAATTTAGAGGCAGAGTTTTTCATTGTGATCAGTTTCCTATTCCTTTGGAGGCAGGTATCTTATCTGTCCACCTGTCTGTCTATCCACCTATAGCTTCCTAGTTCATCTTCTCTGGTATGTTCTATTCTGCCGATGAAAAGGAAACAGTTACACCATCACATCATTTGACAGGAACTTTATATTAGAAGTTAGAAGTCATAAAGGAGGAACAGAAATGTTTTTTTAGGAAGAGTTAGATAAGTAGAAGATAACTTCTATAAAGTCACATGTGTCAGAAAATAGACATAGGTGTTTAGAGTCCTGGGAAGAGTATGGGAGGAGGGGTAACATGTTGGCTAAACAGTGATGTGGCATTAGCCTAGACTAAGACTACTGACTCTGATCTACAGGCCAGATCCTAACTGCTGCCTGGTTTATTTTTTTTAATAATATTATTTATTTATTTATTTATTTATTTATTTATTTATTTATTTATTCATTCATTCATTCATTCATTCATTCATTCATGAGAGACATAGAGAGAGAGGCAGAGACACAGGCAGAGGGAGAAGCAGGCTCCATTCAGGGAGCCTGACGTGGGACTCAATCCCGGGTCTCCAGGATCATGCCCCGGGCTGAAGGCGGCACTAAACCACTGAGCCACCTGGTCTGTCCTGCTGCCTTTTTTTGTATGGTACACAAGTGAAGGGAAGGTTTCAACATTTTTAAATGGTTGAAAAAAATTAGAAGAATATTTTGTGATACATGAAAATTTTATAAAATTGAAACTTGAGGTTCCATACATGGTTTTATTGATGTGGAACCATGCCCATTTATTTACATATTTTTTGTGACTGTTTTTGAGATAGGAAGGCAGAGTTGAACAGATATAATTGTCCTGAAACAAAGGCTTAAATATTTACTGTCTAGCTCTTTACAGAAAGTTTGCTAACCTCTGACCTAGACCACTGCTTCTCAACCCCTAATAGGTTTGTAAATCATTTGAAGATTTTGTGAAAATGTCTAGTTTCTGATTCAGTAGGTCAAGGGAGCCTAAGTGTCAGTATTTCTTTTTTTTAAGATTTTATTTATTTATACATGAGAGACACAGAGAGGCAGAGACACAGGCAGAGGAAGAAGCAGGCTCCATGCAGGAAGCCTGATGCGGGAATCGATCCCAGGCCTCCAGGCTCACCCCCTAGGCGGAAGGCAGGTGCTAAACCGCTGAGCCACCCAGGGATCCCAGTGTCTGTAGTTTTAATGAACTGAGGACCACATAGTAAGTGGCAAAGCTCTAGTGCAGGATTAACACACTTATTTTTTAAAGAGCCAAGTAATAAATGGTTCAGAATCTGTAGCCTATCCAGTCCTTTTCTTTACAACTATGTACATCTGCTGGGTAATGTAGACATAGACACCATATAAAAGAGCAGGAGGGGCTGTGTTCCAATAAACATTTACGGAAGTAGGCTTTGGGCTGGAATTGGCACGAAGATTTACTTTAGCATTCACTGGCCTCAGCTGTTAAGTGTGGGTGTCCGTTAAGTAATAGACACAGTCCTACCTTCAACTTGCTTACTAGTTTTATAACGTATTCCAGTAATGATGATAAAGACAGCAGTTAACTTGTATTGGGTAATTATCATATGCCAGGCTCTATGTGAAGCACTATGAGCCATCTCTTATTTAATTACCACAACAAATCCTAGGAAGCAGATACCATCATTATCCTTGCTGACAGATGAGAATAGTGAGCTTAAGAAAAAAAAATTAAAGCTGTCAACAGCAAATCAGTGGGGGCCTAGGGTAAGGCATAACTCATGATTATTGAATGACCGTTGGATTATTAGATGACTGGATCAAATGTGTGCACTCATAGGAGTTCCACAAGCTGGAGAACAAAACTGTGACTCTACTGGCTTCCTTCATTGTGAGGCCTGGTTCTCGAGGACCTGAACAGTAAAAGATAAGACATCTCTTTAGAGGCAACATTAAATGTAGGTGTCAGATACTGGATGTTTGACTCAGTCCAGAGCTTTCTTTTTCATGAAAGATTTAGTACCTTCACTGCATGTTTTTGAAGTTAAGGCTCATAGAGATCTCAGAAAGCATAGTTTTCATAGTTTTGGATTTTCCATGCTCCAAAAATGAAATTGCTTTACTTTATAATAACATGTTATTTTAGGCACCAAATAATTATGGCATTTTGCCTTCCTTGTGTACTTTAGAATTTTCAATTATACAGTAAATGTCCCTTCTAACCACAGTGACTGAAATTACATTTTTCCTTCCAAATTCTAGATTTTTTCCCCTTCCTTCTTAGCTGCAATTACTAATGTAGAGAGTAGACCTTAATTCTGGCCTAGAATATAAGATTACTTTTATCTGTCTTTACACTGTTATTTCCATGTAAATGAATGTTTTTAGGTAAGATGCCTATCAGTATAACTACATTATAATAAATTAATAGATCCCTGAGAGCTAACATGTTGTTAATAAAAATGCTTTGGAAGAAAACTTTCTGGAGTCTCAGACACAATGTCCTTGGACTATTGCTCTCATATAAATATGAATAAGTATGCCATTTTTTTTTATAAATCACCCGTTGAAAAACTTTTATGTCATTGCTTTGATGAATAATAATAGGTTCCATTTTATGAGCAGTCAGTGTAGGTACAGGGCAAGGAGGAATATGTCAACATTTTCTAAGTATTAAGAATCAATAATCAGTAACCTCTTTCTCTGTGTGTGTGTGTCTCTTTGAGGCAGAGACAAAGGCAGAGGGAGAAGCAGGCTCCATGCAGGGAGCCTGATGTGGGACTCTATCCTGGGCCTCCAGGATCATGCCTTGGGCCAAAGGCAGATGCTCAACCACTGAGCCACCCGGGGATCCCATGAATAAAAAAAAATCTTAAAAAGAATCAATAACCTTAAATTTTTAGGTGGGGAAGGAAGTTAAATATGACACTTAAATAGGAAATCACATACTTACAGATTCTAAAAGCCAGAATTTAGGGCAGGGGAGGGGTGCATCCCAGTGCCTTGCCCTGAGGCCAGGGGCCTGGGTGGGGGGTTGGGGAGGCTGTGGCTGGATCTCTGTGGGGTTCAGAACTCAAAGGTGATGGGGACAAAGTCATATCTTAGGAGTCCGGGAGGGGCTCCTGCTTTCAGATCAGAGCAAGAGAGGCTTCCTCTCGAACTTTGTTCAGGCCCCTCCGTGGGTTTCTTTCTCTTCCATCAGCCTTGCTCATGTTCCTGCACCTGTGTCCTCCCTTACAGACATGTAACTCAGCCAGGACAGATGCTACAGCCTCATCCGTGTGTCCTCAGCCCAGAGCCTTCTCTTCTCAGGCACTTTCTGCCTTTCTGTGCTTCTCAGTTGTTTATGTTTGTTTTGTCTTTTAATGAAGTAGTATTTGGCTGGGGCTGAGGGTGCACACAGAGCACTTCTTATGTACACAACAACAAGAAACCTTCTACCAGAAACGTTTTACAAATTTCCTGTCATGGCATAATAACAGTTGTGGGGTCTTTGGGGCCTGTGCAAAACTGTATCGAAACCCTGATCATCTTGGGTTGAAGCCAAAGTCTCCCTATTTTAACTTAAATAAAATAATTATTTTTTCAAAAAAAAAATCTAGCCGTCTGTGTACACTCCTATTTTTCTATATGAGTCCCAATTGATTAAGTAAAATTCTTAAAGTCGTTTGCTTCTTTAACACAAATATGTTAGTTTTTCCCCCTGAATCTGGGACTATGTATTGGTTTCCTAGGGCCGTTATAATGAAGTACCATAAACTGGTGGCTTACAACAACAGGACTTTATTGTCTTGCAATTCTGGAGGTTAGAAGTCTGAAATCAATGTATTGGTAGGGCCACAGTCCTTCTGAAGGATCTGGGGCAGAATTCTTTGCCTCTTCATAGGTTCTGATGAAGGCCAGCAATTCTTAGCACTCTTTGGCTTGAGATATATATCACTCCAATCTCTGCCTCTGGCTTCATACGGTGCTTGTGACTCTGTCTCTTCACGTTGCTGTCTTCTTAAAAGGATATCATTTGTTTTGGATTAGGGCTCCACTCTACTCCAGTATGATCTTAACTAATGACATCTGCAACAACTCTGTTTTCAAATAGGCCACATTTTGAGGTACTGGGTATTAGGACTTCACTATATCTTTCTTGGGTGAGGGATGGTACAGTTTACCCATAACAGAGTATGGGGATGTAAAGATATTATTGTTTTCCATGCAGATCTTACAGTATAGGAAGAACACATATATAGAGATTTATGAAGATGCAGGTTGTAAATACAATATTCACAAAATGCTGTAAGTGTATTGCAGTGGGCAAAGCTACCTTTTCCCAAGTGAAATGGTAAAGGAAGGCTTTCAAAGGCAGATGCCATTTGAACTAATCTTTGAGGGACATATACGAGTTCATTGAGAAAAGGATGCCAGGTGGGAGGACACATCGGCCAGAAATGTTGGGGTAAAGGCATGGATTAAGTGTTTGTTTGCTGTGTTTATTACTAGCTACTCTTTATTGAGTATTAGTGTGTGTCATTTAATCGATAACAACCTTTTGATCCCAATGGTACAGATGGGAGAACTGAAATTTCAAAAAATTAAGTATTTGGTCTCCCACTAACACATCTTGAAGGTGGTACTATTGAGATTAGAACCCAGGGAGCCTGATTACATAGTCTATAATTTGCCATTGTGCTAAAAACTACAGTTTAGGGTATTTGGGAGTGCATATGGATAGTTAGACATAAGGCCAAAGAGATAGGTTGGAGACAAATTGTGAAGAGGTTGGTTTATCAATTGATTTGCTCAACAGAAAATTGTTGACTTACTAGAGTTTGAACTTTAAGGGCTATTGACATTTGAACAATTTCCAAAGCTGTAAGGACAGGTGTCAAATGGCCACATTCCTATGCAGTGTAGGGTAGTTTGGAGGCCCAGAAGCTAGAGAGGAGGTTACTGTCATGGACCATTTTATAATTAATGAAGGTTGGAATTAAACAGAGACAATGGAACCGGAGGGGCGATAAAGTCAGAGATACTTGTGAGTCAAGGTCAGTGAGGTGTTGAACCTAAGTCATTGCCTCTGTTGTGTGGCCATTCCTGATCCTTTGGCTCAAGTGCTGAAAGTAGAGCTGTCTCAACTAATGTGGTCAAATGCAATAATTTTAATTCATGACCCTAACTTTAGAAAGAGTCTAGTGAGTATGTGCCAATGTGATGGTTGTATTAGTGCACATATAAATGATTATATTATAGAAGATATAAAAATGTCTTTAAAATTCCAAAGACTGAGTTAACATATTTTAAAACAGACTACATAAAAGAAAATATTTTGCCATGTGCTCTGATGTAATCTCATCTATCTGTATTTTTTTAAAGATTTTATCTATTTATTCATGAGAGACCCACAGAGAGAGGCAGAGACATAGGCAGAGGGAGAAGCAGGCTCCCTATGGGGAACCTGATGCGGAACTCCATCCTAGGACCCCAGGATCATGACCTGATCCAAAGTCAGATACTCAACTACTGAGCCACCCAGATGTCCCTCATCTATTTTTTTTAATTTTATTTATTTATGATAGTCACACAGAGAGAGAGAGAGAGAGGCAGAGACACAGGCAGAGGGAGAAGCAGGCTCCATGCACCAGGAGCCTGACGTGGGATTCGATCTCGGGTTTCCAGGATTGCGCCCTGGGCCAAAGGCAGGCGCCAAACCGCTGCGCCACCCAGGGATCCCCCCTCATCTATTTTTATTAAGTTGTAAATGGTTAAATTCATCCAAGTATTATTGGAAGTATAGCCACACTTCAGCTCAGCTTATTCAACTAAAGCCTGGTTATTGTAAAAAATCTATTATTTCTTAAAAATAGCTTAATTGATTACTGGGTTAATGTAATAACATTTTACATTAATTTGAAAGCAAGGCATTATTTAAGGGTCCCAATTTGTCTTTGTGTGGGACAGAGGTAACCAAAACTGTGTCTCCCTGTTACTTATGGCCCTCATGAGCTGCCCAAACAATCATGAATGTCCAGCAGGATATTTATGGGATTTCCTAAAAAGATATCAATTACCGGAGGAAAGTTTATTTAAAAAAAAAGCTGCATTTCTCTTAAGTGAATTTTCTCTTATTTTGAGGAATTATTTTATGCAGGTATCCGGTGCCACCACAGACAGTGCATTGTGACTTGCTCATCTTTAGTGACTTTTGGCTTGTCTGTGTGTACTTGGCTGCTTTCCCCAAATGTTGGCCAGGGCCTTCTGATATAACTGCCATTAATCAGGCAAAAGCAAATACAAACAATGTGAATCTTTTTCCACTTTTAGCCCGTAAATTAAAAGTATAATATCATAAATTTGGGGAAAATTAGACATAAACTGACATATTTATATACATGCTATATCTCACTAAATGAAAATCTAGGCTAGAATTTCTTTTTTAAAAATAATTCTTTTGAATTGATTGTATCTTGCACAATGAAAGCTGAAGTGACCTGAAAATGGCCTACATTCTTTCCCTAGTGTTCTTGTAGGCACCTGAACACACACACACACACAAAAACCAAACCCTAGATTGTGTGGAAATGTTATGTCTTCTTGTGGTTGATTTTCAACTTGATACTTTGCATCATTGCAAGATTAAAAAATTTTTCCTGGAATGTTGATTTAGAATGTTGAGCACTAACTTAGAATTCAGTTTTAAGATTTGAAACACACAGTGCAATTAAGGGGTTTAAAATTCCTGTACTTCATTGTAAGAGACCATTCTTTTATAAATTAGAGTGTTTTGTAAAATAGCAGCCAAAGGACAGGGAGATGGAAAAGGAAAATAGAAAAACAGGAAGAATTATCCTTCTTTGTTCCGTTCGAAAACACACCCAAAAAGAATATTAAGTATAAGTAGTGAGGGAAAAGGCTGACTGTGCCAACTTACTAGCATTGATTAAGCAGTTCAAATGTGTTAATATAGTGATTTTCAGATTGCTGACAAAATGTGTAACACAACAGGAGGAAAAACCCCACAACTGTATTCTCAGTATCCAAACTATTGCTGCCAACATGAAGAAAGACTGTGCATCATATAATATTTTGCTAGACTTAACTGTTGTTTAGGTCTGTGGGGATATATCGATACCTAGAACTATATGCCAGCATGTGAAGGTAAGATCAACTGTGAAGGGCTTCTTCCTTTGCTTAATAAAACTCCTGGAATCTAACAGGGAACTAACCTGGCATCAGATGGCTATATGAGATTTGCAATGCCTTTTTCATAGTAAAGAATCTAAACACATCCAGAGAGTGATTATATAAATATGCAGTTCATATAGGTATATGGTCTACCATATGGTCTACCAGAGTTTCCTAGCAGTTTAAAAATGGTTCCGTAGATAAGAGGGATAGACCTAGAGTCTAGGACTAGAGCTAAAGCTGGAGCTGGAGTGCTTTCCAAGACCACCACCAGTTCTTCCATCCCTGGGAAAAAGGACAGAAAGGGGTGGTTCTGCTTGGCGCATTCAGAGATTTACTTGATTAGGATTCAGTCTGGACTAGACCACCTCATACTTTGACACTCTGAAGTTCTAGTGTTATAATACGTGGCCTCAAATTATTCAGAATCAATGGGACATGGTCAGGGAACCCTTGCATTTCTGTCCCTACTGGTCACCTGCTGTTCACTGTAGAGAGAATTCAGCATTTGCCCAGTTGCCCTCCCAGACAAGAAAAAGTGGTGGACACAGCCAGATCCACACCAACCAGCTTATATGCTATTCTTATGGATTCTTAAATGATGACACATTGATCAAGTTCATGAATATCACTGTTGCACGAAAACAGCAATACCTCTGATACCTGGTACGTTCTAAGAAAAAACATTTGTCATTTAACTTTTCAGAGTTAAAGTCACTGAGGTGGGGTTTTAATAAAGAAAATTAGTACTGTTATAATGTCTACATTATACAGTTTTACAAAGATACTTGATTTCTTTAATACAAATTTAGAGAAAATCTGTAAGTAATGGTGATGATGTGAATCAAAGAGGTAACAAACAGTTCACCGATCTGGAGGGCTTGCCCTGCCTGAACTAGAAGTCTGTTCTTTTTCCTTTTTAAGATTCTATTTATTTATTCATGAGAGACAGAGAGGCAGAGACATAGGCAGAGGGAGAAGCTCCTCCTGTGGGGAGCCCAATGTGGGACTCGATCCCGGGACCCTGGATCATGACCTGAGCCATTGAACCACCAAGGTGCCCCTGGAAGACTTTGTTCTTATGTGTCATATGGATTGTAGACAAGTGATCTGGAGGGCTCGAGTCTGAATCTGCTGCCCTAAATTTGGTAGTGAGTTTAGAATATTTGTTTAATGCAGTTATTTCAAATGAGACAACATTTACAAAGAGATATTAGAACTGTGGTAAAGTTTCTGGAAAAACCATGGAATAAGATAATTTAATGAACAGAATAAATAGTGGGGATTTGGAAAGATCTTTTCGAATCGATAACAAGTGGCAGAGAAAAAGGAGTTACTAATTTTCCTGCTATGTGGAATGAAACCGCACTTTCTGGGATTCACATTTCATATCAGAATTGTTTAACTAGCAAAATGCTGAAATGATTAAATATAAAACCATGAAGTTAAAGCTCGAGAAAACTTTGGTCAGAGATGTTTCTGGAATGAGCCTTCACTTTCGTAGTTGTTTCTGTTCTGTTGGTCAGTGATGAAATGTGCTCTAATCAGCCTAGTAAATTATCCACAAAGGAGGGTTTACTGTGGTGGTTTGAAGGTATCTCCTTTCAGAGCTGTGATGCACAGAGCAGCACATCCCTTAACAGCTCATTTCCTCGGGGATACTAAGCAAGAGCCACACCCAGGAAAAGAGAAAAGTTTAAGATCTCTTCCCTTACTGTGAACCCTTTCCATGTTTAAACACAGATGACTCTCTCATTTGGAGTCTGGCTTAAACTGAACACTGCCACAAAGGCGCTAAATACTTCCTATGCAGAGACCCAGGGTCCATTTTTCACCAGGAAAATAAAAGCTGTCTTTACCAGCATTGTGCTTTGCCCAGATGTGAAACTGAAGCCGAAATGAATGAAACAACCTTATTTTTCCTATGGCAATTTAGATGGAGAACACTGTAATAAGTTGATGTGCAAACAGTATAAATATGTGTTGGTTGCCTATTAGAAACTGCCAAGAGTTCAGGTCTTATTTAGTAAAGCATGGTGTTGCTTTAGGTCTCAATCTGGTCCTTCCTCTGTCTTGGAAGTCCTTCCTGGTCGGCACAGTTATCCAATAATGTTGGGCCTGGGAAGCTGTCTCGTCCTAAGGTTTTTTTTGCATTTTAATTGTTTATTCTAAATTCTATTGATTTGACCATTGCCTTCTGATTTTTTTGTCTTACTTCAGCAGAGTAATGTCAAATGACTATGTAAATATACATATTTCATTTATATAGTTACTTATAAAATAATGTGTTCTTCGGATGTCAAATTGCTGTATCAGCAGAGTTAACTCCTCAGAACAGGTGGGACAGCAGGAAGAGACTAGAGTGAATGGAGAAATTCACTAACTTACTGTGTCTGAGTAAAATGAATATATATCTTTGAAGGACATCATTTCCAACTTTAAAATAAAAACAGAGAAGCCGAATCTAATGTGATTTGACTAGCCCATGTTTTTAAGTTTAGTAGTACCAATTCCTGAAATTTTAAAATTATTAATACAAAAAATAAACATAAAATATTTTAGAAGGTTTTTTGGTCAAAGTTGTATTATATGATAGGCTTTATTTTCCTTGGCATATTATGAAAAAGTCAACAAATAGCTCGGACCAACGGTGTACTTATACTTACTGGTAAATATTTATTAATTAGCTCTGGAAATGGGGTTAGAGAAGTCCTGATTCATAGCATTTGACAATTAACATGATGTAAATACTCCTACATGGGGCCAGTTTCAGACTACCCCTGGGATGTCAATTGGCTTGAAAACCTCTTGAAAGTTTAATAATTAGTTCTTACAATGCATAATGACTCTGCTCCAGCATATTGGCCAAGGATGAATTTATAAAAACTGTAAAATGATCTTCACAGCTTAAGAGTTTGTCAAATCAGTTCTCTAATGTGGACGTGGAACCTCAAATATTTTGTCTTAGGATCCTCCAAATGCCTCTAGAAAAAAATGAAAACATAGTAGGGATAAGAATGGGAAAATTCTACTATATTTGCTCTATTTAGAATCTTACACCAAATATATTGGAAAAGTGTATTAAATGGAATGAATAGTTCCTTAAGCCTTTGAGATAAATAAATGTGTCTCTGAAAATAAAGATTTTAGTATTATTTGTAGCATGTTGTTGGAAGTAGAATATCAATAAATGGCCATGAATAAATAAATGATTTACTGCCCCAGTCACTAAACCTTTTCCTTATATTACTTTTTAATTTATATTCTTGGAGTGTGTCTTCTTTGGTATCCCTTTTCCCTCAAATCAGTTTCTATGCATCAGTGCCAATTTATTTCACCAAAACAAATATCCCTACAAAAACTCTTTATCTGCTAGACTGTTTACAGTGTATAACTAAATGATTTTATTCCCCCCTCCTTCCCACCATTCTTTAAATTAAAAGAATTAGAAGGATGTTGCTAATCCTGTGCCAGAGTTTGGGAATTATATGAAAAATATCCTCTGAC
Source organism: Canis lupus baileyi (assembly GCF_048164855.1). NCBI lineage: Eukaryota > Metazoa > Chordata > Mammalia > Carnivora > Canidae > Canis > Canis lupus. The sequence goes on from NW_027326509.1 coordinate 58,735, forward strand.
TAATCCCACCTTACCTGGAACTATTAATAATTTAGGGAAAAGAGACTTAGTTGTTTAATCTGCCAGAATGAAAAGTTACAAGTAAAAGCTTCTTAACTTTATTCATTCCTTTCATCATCTCAGGCCTGGGTCTCAGAAGGTCTATGTTGATTAAATTCTTTGCTGCTTGAGAATATTTTTAATTGGCAGCTGATAAGGAGTGCTTTCAAATAAATTTATTCTAACATGGTCCTTGGGTGTGACCTTTTCTTTTTAGGAATAGCCAAGAAATAGATTTACTAAAGAACATAATCCAGTAATCTTTACTGAGTTGTCATCTTTTTTTAAAGGGCTTATATGAGCACTGGGGGTTATATGCAACTGTGAATTATTAAAAACTACATATGAATGCAATGAAACGCCGGGACACCTGCACCCCGATGTTTATAGCAGCAATGGCCACGATAGCCAAACTGTGGAAGGAGCCTCGGTGTCCAACGAAAGATGAATGGATAAAGAAGATGTGGTTTATGTATACAATGGAATATTACTCAGCTATTAGAAATGACAAATACCCACCATTTGCTTCAACGTGGATGGAACTGGAGGGTATTATGCTGAGTGAAGTAAGTCAGTCGGAGAAGGACAAACATTATATGTTCTCATTCATTTGGGGAATATAAATAATACTGAAAGGGAATATAAGGGAAGGGAGAAGAAATGTGTGGGCAATATCAGAAAGGGAGATAGAACGTAAAGACTGCTAACTCTGGGAAACGAACTAGGGGTGGTAGAAGGGGAGGAGGGCGGGGGTGGGAGTGAATGGGTGACGGGCACTGGGGGTTATTCTGTATGTTAGTAAATTGAACACCAATAAAAAAAAACTACATATGAAACTAATGATGTACTATATATTGGCAAATTGAAGTTAAGTAAAAATAGATAGATAGATAGATAGATAGATAGATAGATAGATAGATAGACAGACTTATAGTTTTTAACTTGCCTAGTCCTCTCTCATATGTTCTTGTTTGCTCAAATACAGGAGAAGCATAATGGCAATGCTCTAGAACAATGAAGAAAAAATGAGGTTCTAAAAAGAGTGATTGGATCAGAGAAAATTTAGAAAATGATATTTCTGTTTCCTTGGCTTTAAGAGGCCTAGGTACTCAGATAGGTAAAGCAAGTGGAGGGCTTTGATTTTTTAAAATTTATTTTGTAAAGCCCTGGGGACTCTCCCTTTCCCGAAAACTTAAGGCTCCAGAAGGGTTGCTTTTAACCACACCATGCATGATAATTTTTCTTTCTGCCTCCAAGGAAATTCTTAATCCGTGCTCTTCCTAATCCTTCTGCATTGGCTGTTTGTCAGTTGGAAACATTGACAGGTCTCATTAGTGAGTAGATATTAAAGTAACACATTTGTTCTAAAGAGAAAAACAAGCATATACATGTTACAGAGGTCACCAGTCACACAATGTACTGTTTGGAAATTTCCATTCACTTTTTCTATGTATATAAAGATTAAACTCTGATTCTTTAGGGAACTGTTTTTCAAATTACCCTATTAAAATAAAGCACTTCTGTATCTGTAGCTACTTTGGTGAAAAAAAAAAAAAAAGGTTTGCCTCTTGGTGGATGTTAGAAGGAGATCATGATGTACCTACAATGTAAATTTGTTAAAAAGAAGGTAGGGTAAACTGATATACTAAAGTACTAAGTACTCTCCCTACCGTGAAACCTTTGAATCTATATTTTCTCCTGGATACAAACTTCCTGAGAACTTTCTTATCATTGAAGGCTCAAGGACAAGTGTTAAATGAGCTTATCCTTTTTACTTGAATTGAATATATGGGGCACTTAAAACCATAATCTCTATAGTCTAAACCCTTCCCACCAAAACAAGCAGTAAACCAACAAACAAACTACCCATCCAGGGAGATTACTAATCTGGTGGCTGATAGGTTATGTGATTTTGTTGCCTTTAATTTTCTTCCCAGATTTCCTTCTGTAGCATCCCTCTTTATTCTGTAAAGCCTTTTGAATATCTGCTTCTCTCTGAAGTATCATCAATTAATGAAATATTATGTAAGTTGTAACAATTTGATCTTCTCTACTCATATTAGCATTAAGCAACAGGATTCCTGAAGATGGAAAGACTTCCTTTGTCCTCCCTTTAAGGACATCAAAGCTACTTGTGTCTTCCACTTCTCTACCCCCTGATCACCAGGAATATGAGTAAAAAGTAGAAAAAGGACACTCATTTCTAAGAGATTGCTGGTTCCTGATCTGAGCCTTTGCAGACTTCAAAAGAGAAAATACTATAATTGAGAATATTCTTTTAAAGAAGAATGTCTGTTTTCTAGGCTTACCAATAATGGAGATTAAATAATAGAGAGCAAATTAATTCTAAGAAGAATGGTGGAATGATACGAAACAGAAAAAAGAAAGGCAAAGAAATAGTTGCCTTTGTTCTATATATTTGCTTAAATACTTTACAGCTCTGCCCCCAGACTCCTCTCTGATGCTATCAGGGCTAGCAACAGAGCTAGCCTAGGTAGCTATAGGCAGATCAATAATGAAACTCTATTGAAAAACCTCAGAAAGTAACGGGCAAAACCAAACCAAAATTACCCAAACATTTAATCAAGTGAATTTTTCTCAATTTCTGTTCTGAGTAACTATGTCATTACTTAAACAGCGTATTTCTTTCTATCATTAGTGTATGTTTGCTTGCATCTCTCCATTGACTTTAATCTTCAAATATGGTGTTTCTTTAATTTAAAAGGGTTTCAATATTCCCATCCCTTTATTATCAACAGACTTGCTGCTGGGAGAGATGAACTGTTGCCCTAGAAACACTCAAAACCTCAATTTCCCTGGAGCAATATCTCACTAATCTCAGCACTCAAATCACAATGTATTTAGTTAGAGCTTGCTCAGTGAGTACTTGAGGGTTGACTAAATGACTATTAAACTTCTCAGAGCAATCAAAGTAAAAGCTCCAAAGCAGCAGATCACCCATGTTGGAAGACAGCTCCTTCCATTCAGAGATCAGTTTTGTCAAGACCACCTAGAAGACACACAATTACCATTTACTGAGGGTAACTGCAGAATAGTAATCCCATATGTACCATGGATATAACCTATATATAATTTCCTGATACTTCCTAAATGTGGCATTTGGTAAAAAAAAAAAAAACAAAACATAGGTAAGTATCCATGTGTACATATGCATGTGCTTGTGTCTGTGTGTTCTCCTTGTGTAGACTCTCTTTGATTTGCTTACCCTCTCACTTGTTGACTACCTTTCTTCTCTTGTTTACCAACTCTCTTGGTAGAAGTTTGGCAATTTAGTTTATGTATCTTGAGGAATGCAGAGAGGACAGATCTAAGGACTTGAGACATATTTCCGAAGTGTTTGATTTCATCAGGACCAGAATAAGATTAGGTGTTTGTAATACAGTTTGACTCAAGGATTAGATCATCTTCTGACAGAAAGAAAGTGGTAAGAAAGTTATAGCTTCAAGATATGCTTGCAAACTAACACATCTGCTCATAAATCATAGTTTCTGGGAGAAGGAAGACCAAAACAAAAGTAAAACAAAAGACATAACACTGTCAACAGCAACAGAAAATAAAAATTTGATTCATAAACCAGGAGTCAGAGATTTTGTAGGATACCAGTAAAATTCCCATGAGTTACCAAGGGAAATGCTATTTCATCAGTTTTGAAATGGCTTTCCACTAGACCATTGACAAGTCCTTCCAATGCCGGCTTCCAGTCTAGCTTAGTGGAACATATTACTCTTCTCTGAAGGTTTGAGGGACTGTGTACGGCATTGCTGTTAATATTCCCATTTCATGTGTGAAACTGGGGTATGAAGGGTTAGTCTGTTTCTCTGGATTTGCACAGCTCTCTGAAGCAAGAATATCCAGAGGAATTACAGAAGTATGACTATATTGAAGCCTATTTTAAAAATGGTATACTATTTTGAAACATAAGTTAATTGGAAATTTGGGCTGTTATCAATTATAGTTTAACTTGAATGTCTGAAAATAATTCATAAGTAGCCTTTACTTTCTATAATTGAGGTTTCCATGTAAGATATGTTTTATTTATAACATGCTACACATTATTTTTTACATGGTTACTAACCGTGCACCTTTTGAAATAGTTATGATTTTAAAAATGAAAATTCTGAAAGGTCTATTTCTATGCCTTCTATGCCTCAGAAAATATTTGAATACTCTTGCTGTGTCATTTAATTTTGTATTGACCCCAGCTGCTGGTTGCAATCTATTTTTTTCCAGCCAGTGGCCATCAAGATGCCTTTCTAAGGTGCCTCAAATCCATATTTTATTTTATTTAAGATTTATGCTTTCAAAGGTGATCATCCACTTTAAAAATAAGAAACACCAAAAATAAATAAAGATACTAAGTCCTTTATTCCATTGAATATTCAAGCTAGAGGGAGTGTGTCGGGTCCTGCAGTCAGGGCTCCTCATCTTCTCTTTTTTAAAGATAAGGATGCTAAGCCTAGTGAGATGGTGCAGCTT
>NW_027326510.1:0-10000 GCF_048164855.1 Canis lupus baileyi
TATTTTTTTCTTTTTTAAGATTTTATTTACTTATTCAGAAGGAAGGGAGTGGAGGGAGGGAGGGAGGGAGGGAGGGAGTGAGGGAGGGACAGAGAGAGGCAGAGAGAGGGAAAAGAAGGCTCCATGCAAGGAGCCCGCTATGGGACCTGAGCCAAAGGCAGAGGCTTAACCACTGAAACACCCAGGCGTCCCGGAAGCAGATTTTTTTGAAAAGGAATTGTAGGCATGGTCAGGACAGACTGAGATTGGGAGAAGTGAGCTTTACTAGTACACTGGTATAGCATTAAGACTCGGCTCTTGTCTCTGTTAAAATGAAGAGATTTCCTTGCGTTGGTAGTCTCATCATGGCAAGGGATTGTGAACAGAGAAGAGAAAAATATATTATTATTATTTTCTCTCTCCGGACCAGCCAGGTTTTTATATTCCTTTTTATCCGCGAATTACCTCCGTGAGAGAGTGAAAACTTCTCAATATTAAAGGAGCTACATTTTGGAGACAACTCTATAAGCTCCTGTGGAATCTCCTAGGGCCACCCTGGCGAAACAGATACTGACATTGTTTTCAGTTTTGTAATGACCCGTGATCCTTTATAGGCCCGGGCCTTGAAAGCTTCTGAGATGTTGGTTGGTTGGTTGGTTGGTTGGTTGGTTGGTTGGATGGATGGATGGTTTGTGTATCTGGCTGGTCGGCTGGCTGCCCGGCTGTTTGCTGGTTCCTTCATCCGGTCATGGATTTTCAGCGGATCCCAGAAAAGTCTAGCCCTAGGTTGAGTCTCTTGACTAACATAGGTCGTTTACCTGCTATGTGAAGGCACGTGAGAAGCAGGGTCAGACAAAGAATCATAAGCCCTCTTAGATTATATTGGTTGCGTGAATGCTGTGGGTGTTCCAAAAGCGACGTAAATTCGTTAAGTGGTAACGTGCCCCGGTACATTGTTAAAATGCCGTGTGTGACAAATCATAATCCGTTTTTCTTCTCGACTGCACTCTAGCCAACTCTCCTCGGGTCTTTAACCACGTCCACCGGTGACCGCCATGTCATGTACATGCCATGTTCTTTCTGTTTTTTTTTTTTTTAATTTCTTATTCATTTATGATAGTCACAGAGAGAGAGAGAGAGAGAGGCAGAGACACAGGCAGAGGGAGAAGCAGGCTCCATGCACCGGGAGCCTGATGTGGGATTCGATCCCGGGTCTCCAGGATCGCGCCCTGGGCCAAAGGCAGGCGCCAAACCGCTGCGCCACCCAGGGATCCCTACATGCCATGTTCTGATGCTCTTGCAAAAACAAACAAAACACACACACACACACACACACACACACACACGCACATTTATTTATTTATTTATTTATTTATTTATTTTTTATTTATCCCAGATTCCAGAAGAACCACGCAAAGGACTTTTGACACATCTCAGTTTCTGGTCACCCTGAGATCATCGAACAACAGTATGAATTGCCAGAACTAGTGAAATAGCTGCATTTACCCAGAACAAAACCAGGGACTTCTGGGTGCCTCAGCGGTGGAGCCTCTGCCTTGGGCTTAAGGCGTGACCCCGGAGTCCCGGGTTCGAGCCCCGCATCGGGCTCCCTGCATGGGGCCTGCTTCTCTCTCTCTCTCTCTCTCTCTCTCTCATACATAAATAAAATCTTAAACAAACAGAACTAAAAGGAACAACATGGAACTGAAAAGAGCGAAAGACAATGATGACCGGTTTCTTTGTTTTTGTTTTTTAAAGACTTTATTTAGTTATTCACGAGAGACACAATGAGAGAGAGGCAGAGACACAGGCAGAGGGAGAAGCAGGCTCTGCAGGGAGAGACCGATGAGGGACTCCAGGATCACACCCTGAGCCAAAGACAGCTGCTCCCACCGCTGAACCACCCAGGCGTCCTGATGACCCTTTTTTAAGGACTCTTGTTCAAATCACTGCTGATCCCCTCATGTTTGCTCTTCCAGTTTGAAGGAAACTTTGTCTGTAGAGATATCTATACCTTAGAGAAATTGGAGGAACGAGTGAGTTTGTAAACAAATTAAAATCCTTATCCTTGGGCAGCCCTGGTGACTCAGCGGTTTAGCGCTGCCTTCAGCCCAGGCCGTGATCCTGGAGACCCTGCATGGAGCCTGCTTCTCCCTCTGCCTGTGTCTCTGCCTCTCTCTCTCTCTCTCTCTCTCTCTCTCTCTCTGTGTGTGCGTTTGTGTCTCTCATGAATAAATACATAAAATCTAAAGAAAAAAAAATCTTTAAAATCCTTATCTTTTCTCCCTACCTGTGACCCGTCAGTGTTCAGAAACTCTCAGTGAGTTATCTTTTTTCTTTTCTTTTCTTTTCTTTTCTTTTTTTCTTTTTCTCTCTTTCTCTCTCTTTTTCTAATGAGTTATCTTTCTTTTATGGCAATTGCCAATCATCTGCGTGAGGTCTGTTCCGTGGGAATATGTTCTCATTGTGACCGGCCACTGTTGGAAGAATCCCTTGTATCACCAAGACCTGCCTTCCTTGAGTGCAATGGCATCTGTTTTTCTTTTCTCTTCTCTTCCTCCGCCCCCCCCCCCCCCCCCCCCCGCCCCGGTTTATTTTTCAGAGTGATCTCTACTCCCAACGTAGGGCTCGCACTCACGGCCTGGAGGTCAAGAGTCGTGCTCTCTACTGACCGAGCGGGCCAGGGGCCCCTGGAATCGCATCCTAAGACTCGGATAGGATCAGACAGCCTGGAGACACTCAGATCCACTTCTCGGGAGCCACCCGAGCCCCTCGGAAACCGTGAGCCTGATACCTTCCTTCCAGAGGTCGCCGCGGCCTCACTGGGCGAGTCAAGAGTGCCACCTCCTGGCGGATGAAACCGAGAGTCAGCTGCTTAACCCCAGCGAGCCTCCCAGGTTGCCCCTACGAGGTGCTTGGAAATGCGGAGGTTCTTCCCTCTTGCCTTGCTTTTTTTTTTTTTTTTCTTTTTTTTTTCTTTTATTTATTTACTTATGATAGTCACACAGAGAGAGAGAGGCAGAGACACAGGCAGAGGGAGAAGCAGGCTCCATGCACCGGGAGCCTGATATGGGATTCGATCCCGGATCTCCAGGATCGCGCCCTGGGCCAAAGGCAGGCGCCAAACGGCTGCGCCACCCAGGGATCCCCTCTTGCCTTGCTTTTGCAGGGCTGACGACAGTGACCACGTCTGTCTACCTGGCGAGGCAGAAACAATTCCAGGTTGCTGAACCCTGGTTTTCCACACTGCGGACGACAGGATATCACCCCCTCCCCCTCTTTCAACCTGACCCAGGAATTCCCTTACTCTGAGCCAAGGACAGGGTGGGGGGGTGGGGGTGGGGTCTTGTTGTTGTTGTTGTTGTTTGTTTTTGTTTGTTTTGCTTTTCTTCCCCCCAGTTGTGGTAAAAAGAAAAATAGACGTCACCTAAAATGGAATGTTGTAGTCGTTTCTTTCTTTCTTTTTTTTAATATTTTATTTATTTATTCACGAGAGACACAGAGACAGAGACACAGGCAGAGGGAGAAGCAGACTCTATGCAGGGAGCCTGACGTGGGACTCGATCCTGGGTCTCCAGGATCAGGCCCTGGGCTGAAGGCAGACGCTAAACCGCTGAGCCACCCGGGGATCCCTGGACGCTCCACCGCTGAGCCACCCAGGCGCTCCATACATACTTAAGTTATTGAGAGTTTGTTCCTTCATTTTTCATCATCTCTAGACCCAACGTGGGGCTCAAACTCACAACCCTGACTGCAATCAAAAGTTGAGTGCTCTTCTGACGGAGCGGGCCTGCCGGGGCCTGGGGCCCGGGGCCGGGCCGGGGGGCCCCCCCCCCCCCCCCCCCCCCCCCCGGGAGCTTCTGCCCTTTCATGTTTTCAAGCTCAGAGTCACGTTTTGTCCGGGGAGGGCCCCACCCCCCAACCCCTCCGTGCGGAGGTGCCATCTGTCGGGCTGGTTCATGTTTGTCCATCTTCCTTACTCCTTTTAGTAGACAGAAGGTGGCTTGTGACACAGCCGGGGACTACTTCGAATGAGACTGAGGATTTCCCTTGGGAAGTGGGTGCGAGAGGGAGGACAGGTCGATGGGGAACCAGGAGACTGTTGGCCCGTCGCTTTAGAGGAAAGAGTGTCCTTGTTGGGCCCTCACCCAGGGTGGATGAGTCAGAACTGTCCCTGGCCAGGCCTCCCTTAGTCCTTCGCCCATATCACTCCATGCCTGTGTTTGGCCTCTGGACCCTAAGACACCACGGTGGTCATGTGTTTAACTCCCCATCAGATTCACCAGTCCCCGCCATGCCACGCCCTCCCAGACGCACCCCCACCCCTGGAAGGCATTAAGAGTGAGATGGCATCCTCCACATCCAGGATTGATTCCCAAAGGGTTTATTGGGGTTTCCTGGGTCAGGAAACCAGGAGGGGTCGCTTTTGGACCCCAAACAATGTGAGTTCTTCAGACATCCTCTTTGCCCTTCTCTTTCCCCCTCCCCTCCCCTCCTCTCCTCTCCTCTTCTCTTCTCTTTTCTTCTCTCCCCTCCCCCACAGCTTGGGAGCCGCAGCCTGAGGGTTTGGGGGAGGTGCAGAAAGCCATTCAATGGAGAGAAGTCCCAGGCTCGGACTTTAACAGACAGCCATGTGCATTTGAATGAAATGATTGAATGAGGGCCATTGGAATGGATGGCCCTGAACCTCCCTTCTGCCACCCGCCACCCTCCATCCCCACCCCCAACCAACCCTGAGTCCTCTGGTGGATTTGGAAATGGAAGGCCGGGGTGTGTGTGTGTGTGTGTGTGTGTGTGTGTGTGTGTTTACACGGACGCACCCGCGGAGGGTGGTGGGGCATGCTCACGTTGGCTCCTGCAAACTCCATTCATTCTGGGAATGTTCTGTTGTTTCTGCTGAGTTGCCAGTTGCTGCGATGAGCCAAGCTATACTCCTCCCGTTGCCGAGTTCTTAAAAAGGCCGAGTCTCCGGTTTTCTCGGTGAATGGACTGACCCACACCTTCCCATCCCGCCGGACCCCTTCTGCAAATACTTGCACTCAAAGGGTTCTTTCACCTCGTCCAGAAAACAAACAACAGCCACCCACACCCACCCCATTGCCACAGATACGCAACCCACACAACAAAACTCCAGCTGGCCTCCTTCTGCCTCCATGTACTTTATTTTATTTTTATTTTTTTAAATATTTTTATTTATTTATGATAGTCATAGAGAGAGAGAGAGAGAGAGACAGAGAGAGAGAGAGAGAGAGACAGAGAGAGAGGCAGAGACAGAGGCAGAGGGAGAAGCAGGCTCCATGCACAGGGAGGGAGCCCGACGTGGGATTCGATCCCGGGTCTCCAGGATCGCGCCCCGGGCCAAAGGCAGGCGCCAAACCGACCGCTGCGCCACCCAGGGCTCCCCTCCACGTACTTTAGAGAGTCACTGTCTTAGACGTGCCTTAGGCTCAAGGACTCGATGCGGTCTCCCTTTCTGTGGCACGGTCGGTCCCATCCATCCCCCGTTAGGCCCAAAGTAGAATTGCATGACCACACTGCTCACGGGAGCTGGAGAAGATATGCTAAGGTGACCGACCGGACCGACCGACCGACCGACCGGATGGGAGCACTGTCCATTCGAAAGGAAGGACCTACAGGCCGAGGCGTCTATAAACACGCTCCCTGGAAGTCTTTGGCTTTCGCGTGCCTCTGATGAAATCATTGCTCCGGAAACTCCAGCATCTATAGCCGGTCTTGTCCATGGTCTTCTGACCATGACTCGTCCTCCGTTCGCCTGACGTTCTGCCCAATTGTCCGTCCACGGAGAAATTAGACCCCGTCCCGTGAGAGCCGAATCCGACCCCTCCGCTCACCCCCACGACAGAGAAGACTATGCCCAGGTCTGTGCCCGCCCATCTTCCCTTTCTCCTCCGCCAGGGCAGAAGAAAATGTGGCCCGCCCTCCCTTCTCCTGTCAAAAGTCCAATCTGACATAGGACTTGGATACGAAGGAAACCAGAGTACTGTTTTGAACCATAGACACGTTGATTGATTGAAGATTTTATGTAGGTAGTCCTGAGACGCACGCGCGCGCGCACGCACGCACGCACACGGACGGACGCACGCACGCACGCACACGGACGCACGCACGCACACGGACGGACGCACGCACGCACGCACGCACGCGGACGGACGCACGCACGGATGCACACAGAGGCAGAGACACAGGCAGAAGGAGAAGGAGACTCCATCCATGCAGGGATCACGCCCTGGGCCAAAGGCAGGCGCTCAACCGCTGAGCCACCCCGGCCTCCCTACCTGGAGACACTTTGATAGAGTAGCAGCAGCAGCAAAGAAACACACGCACACCGCCGCTCCCCCCACCCCCCCAGGTGAAAGAAGGTCCCGCTGACTCCCCTCCTTTTCCTCTGAGAAGAGAAGCACACCCTTTCTCCTGCCCCTGGAAGGTGCCTTGGAGGAGAGCGCCAGGAGGGGAGTGAATGACATTCTTCTCTTCAAGGACAGGAAGTTGAGCGTGAGCAGGAGAATTCTGGAGAAACAGATTGTGTTATAAGAAAGAAAGAAAGAAAGAAAGAAAGAAAGAAAGAAAGAAAGAAAGAAAAAGAAAATCCTTATGTTCTTTGAGCCTCCCCTCCCCCCCAGAATTGAGTTCCTCTTCCACGACCTCTTCTCATTCAACCCAATAGACAAGTATTTGGGGGGGGGGGGGGGGTCAGGTCCCAGACGCTGAGAGGGTGGAGGTGAAGGTGGTGCGGGGGGGGGGGGGGCACACCGTCCTCTCCAGCGCCTTTGGTTCAGACCTCCTTCGTGACCGACCTCCCTCCCTCCCTCCCTCCCTCCCTCCTTCGTCTTATAAATATATAAATAAAATCCTAAAGAAAAAGAAAAAAAAAAAAAAAAAGGAAGGACACGAGAAAAAACGGTGCATCCGTTGCCGTCCTAAGAGTCCTCGCCTGGTTTCGGCTCTACGTTCCCTCCCTGACCTCGGAAACGTGCCTGAGTCGTCCCGGGAGCCCCGCGCGGCGAGCGCGACCCCCTTTCCGGGCGGCAGCGGGCCCGGACGGACGGACGGACGGACGGACGGGTTTTCCAAGGCTCCCCCGCCCCGGGAGGACGGGGGTTCGCGCGGTGCGCGGCCGTGTGCTCCCGGGGCCCTCCGCCGTCCCCGGGCCGAGAGGCGAGATCCGAGGCGCCCTGACGGCCTCGCCGCCCGGATCTGTCCCGCTGTCGTTCGCGCCGGTTGTCGGGTGCCACCTGGCGGCCGCTTTTATAGAGCGTGTCCCCTCCGGAGGCTCGGCGGCGACAGGCAAGGAACAGCTTTGGTGTCGGTTTCCCGGGGCCGAGTTCCAGGAGGAGGGCGGCTCCGGCGCGAGCGTCCGGCTGTCGCCGGGGCCTCGGCGCGCGATGCGCTCGCCGGAGATTGGACCTCCGGAGCTGCGAGGGAGTGTCGCCGTCGCCGCTGTCGCCGCTGTCGCCTCCGCCTCGCTCCCGGAGGAGGCCGTGCGGGCCGCCTGGGTGGGTCGACCAGCACCCGCCGGTGGCTCCTCCTCCGCCCGCGCGGACCGACCTGGGCCGCCTCGGGGGCGGGGGACAGGGTGTGTCCCGCCGTCCGTCCTGTGGCTCCGGGCGATCTTCGGGCCTTCCTTCCGTGTCACTCGGTTGTCTCCCGTGGTCACGCCCTGGCGACGGGGACCGGTCTGAGCCTGGAGGGGAAGCCCGTGGGTGGCGCGACAGACCCGGCTGCGGGCACGTGTGGGGGTCCCGGGCGTCGGACGCGATTTTCTCCCCTTTTTCCGAGGCCCGCTGCGGAGGTGGGTCCCGGGCGGTCGGACCGGGTGCCACGCGGGGGTGGGCGGGCCGTCCGTTCGGGCGTCCGGCCCCGGTGGCGATTCCCGGTGAGGCTGCCTCTGCCGCGCGTGGCCCTCCACCTCCCCTGGCCCGAGCCGGGGTTGGGGACGGCGGTAGGCACGGGGCGGTCCTGAGGGCCGCGGGGGACGGCCTCCGCACGGTGCCTGCCTCCGGAGAACTTTGATGATTTTTCAAAGTCTCCTCTCGGAGATCACTGGCTTGGCGGCGTGGCGGCGTGGCGGCGTGGCGGCGTGGCGGCGTGGCGGCGTGGCGTCTCCACCGACCGCGTATCGCCCCTCCTCCCCTCCCCTCCCCCCCCCCCCCCCCGTTCCCTGGGTCGACCAGATAGCCCTGGGGGCTCCGTGGGGTGGGGGTGGGGGGGCGCCGTGGGGCAGGTTTTGGGGACAGTTGGCCGTGTCACGGTCCCGGGAGGTCGCGGTGACCTGTGGCTGGTCCCCGCCGGCAGGCGCGGTTATTTTCTTGCCCGAAATGAACATTTTTTGTTGCCAGGTAGGTGCTGACACGTTGTGTTTCGGCGACAGGCAGACAGACGACAGGCAGACGTAAAAGACAGCCGGTCCGTCCGTCGCTCGCCTTAGAGATGTGGGCCTCTGGGCGCGGGTGGGGTTCCGGGCTTGACCGCGCGGCCGAGCCGGTCCCTGTCCTCGCTCGCTGGAGCCTGAGCCGTCCGCCTGGGCCTGCGCGCCGGCTCTCGTGCTGGACTCCAGGTGGCCCGGGTCGCGGTGTCGCCCTCCGGTCTCCGGCACCCGAGGGAGGGCGGTGTGGGCAGGTGGCGGTGGGTCTTTTACCCCCGTGCGCTCCATGCCGTGGGCACCCGGCCGTTGGCCGTGACAACCCCTGTCTCGCAAGGCTCCGTGCCGCGTGTCAGGCGTCCCCCGCTGTGTCTGGGGTTGTCCGGTCGCTCCTGCCCCCCCCCCCCCCCCGGGGGTCGAGGGGCTTGCCGGTGAGGCGGAAGCAGGTCCCCCCGGTCGCCGTCCTCGCTGGGCTTTTGCTCCTCGGGAAGCCCCCTCGGGGCCGCAGCTTGCTGCCGATCGATCGATGTGGTGATCTCGTGCTCTCCTGGGCCGGGCCTAAGCCGCGTCAGACGAGGGACGGGCGTCCACGGCGGATGCGACCGCTCTTCTCGTTCTGCCCGCGGGCCCCTCCCTCCCCGGCTCCTCCGCGCCCGGCCGTCGTGGCGGGTGCGCGGGGGGCGCGCGCCGGGGTTGGGGGTGGTGCGGACTCCGGCCCGACCCCGGCCTCCCGCCTTCTTGCCTCGCGGCGCTGGCGGGACCGGGGTCCTCGGACGCGGCGGACACTCTCGCCGGCCTTTCCCGAAGGCCCTGGGTCCGTGGCGAGCGGCCCTCCCCTCCTCCGCGGGGAGGGCCGGCCCGACGCCGCGCTGCTCACCGCCCGGCCTGGGCGCGCTTGAGCGCGTTGCGCCCGGCCCTCCGTGGTGCCCCTGGAGCGCTCCAGGTCGCCTCAGGTGCCTGAGGCCGAGCGGTGGCGTCGTTTCCTTCCCCGGCGACTCCCCTCGGGCTGCCGCCGCCGTCGTCGGCGTGTCCGAGGAGCGGGTGGTGGAAGAAGTCGGCAAGGGAGGCGCACCCGTGCCCCTGGCGGGGGCGCGGGCGCCTCGTCTTCCTTTCCCCTCTCCTCTCCTCCCCCCCTCGCCGCGCCGGCGGGGGGTGGGTGGCGTGGGGCGGTGTGACTCGGAGGACTTGGCGGGGCTCGTGAGCGCCCGCGGCGGGCCGGGCCAGCGCCGCGGCGCTTGGCCAGCCCGAGGGGCTGCCCCTCTCTCCCGGCACGGGTCGTGTCCCCGTCTCCGTCCCTCTCTCTCGCCCGCCTCGCGGGAGGCGGGGAGCTCTCTCCTCTGGGCGGTGACGTGACCACGCCGTGCGCGGGCGAGGCGGGGGTGGCGTCCTCGAGGGGGCACCGGCCGCGAGCGCTCGGGGTTGCCCTGTGCCTGTCCCTTGCCGGAGATCCGCCCCCCGCCCCGCGAGCCCTGTCGGCCCCGGAGCGCCGCCTGGTGGGGCCCGTTTGGGAGGACGAACGGGTGGGGGCGATGCGCCCTCGGTGAGAAAGCCTTCTCTAGCGATCCGAGAGGGTGCCTTGGGGTACCGGAGCCCCCAGCCGCTGCCCCTCCTCTGCGCGTGTAGTGTGGCCAGCGACGCGGG
>NW_027326510.1:25000-45000 GCF_048164855.1 Canis lupus baileyi
GAAAAGAAAAGGAGAACTACTTATCCCCTTGTTCCACCGGGACCCACCCGGATGCCATGCCCATGCCGGAGGGTCCAGGCCCCGAGGGACGGGCGTACTCAACTTTGCTGTGAACTCAACGGATTAGTGGAGTTGTGCCTCTGAGGATTTGTCCACGGAAACTACTTCAAATGATCGATTTTGTCCGTCTCGTGTACTTTTCCTTGTGACGAGCAAGCAGGTTAAAAAAAAAGAAAAAGAAAAAAAAGAAAAAAGGGGGGAATCCCTGCGTGGCGCAGCGGTTTGGCGCCTGCCCTTGGCCCAGGGCGCGATCCTGGAGACCCGGGATCGAGTCCCACGTCGGGCTCCCGGTGCATGGAGCCTGCTTCTCTCTCTGCCTATGTCTCTGCCTCTCTTTCTCTCTCTCTCTCTCTCTCTCTCTCTCTCTCTCTCTCTCCCCCCCCCCGACTATCATAAATAAATAAATAAATAAATAAATAAAAGTCTATAGGTTAAACTTTTACAATAGCTTCCCAAATCTTTGGTGACCTGGAACTTTGAAGGTGTAACTAGCTTAATTGATAAATTGGGTTCAGTTCATCGGATACCTGGCGTCTGTCTTTCCAACAGAAAGGTAAAATACTAAAGTGTGAGTCAGTAAGACACCCAAGGTGGTTTTTTTGTTTTGTGGTGTTGTGTTTTCCTCCCCCACCCCTTGCCCTTTTCTTCCTTCCCCCCCCCCTCCCCCCACCTCAGTTTTTGTGTTTCTCTTTTGTCTGATTCAGGAAACCTGCAGATACCTGGGTGTGTCAGTAAACGTGTTTCAGGTTGGTTTGTTCGTTTCTCTTTTCCTTCCTCTTTTTTTTTTTTAATTTTAATTCACAATTCATCACACACACACACACACACACACACACACACACACACACGGGCAGAGGGAGAAGCGGGCACCCTGCAGGACCGCTGAGCCACCCAGGGATCCCCTGTTTCGTGCTTCCTTCACAATTGTATCATACAGGGCAGCCCGTGTGGCTCAGCGTTTTAGTGCCGCCTTCAGCCCAGGGCGTGATCCTGGAGTCCCGGGATCGAGTCCCACGTCAGGCTCCCTGCACTGGAGCCTGCTTCTCCCTCTGTGTCTTTGCCCCCCCCCCCCCTCTCTTAAATCTTAAAAAAAAAATTGTGTCCTACATGTTAGGTTTTTACAAAATGAACAGCGGAGAAATAAAAAACCAGCAGAGCCAGGCAGTAGGTAGGGTGCTTTAATGGGGAGCGCTCCTGGGCGAGGTTCCATGACTCGGAGAGGTGGCCAGAGTCAGGGAAGTCGCGCGGGGTTGGGGACTGTGGGGGTTTTGAAGCCTTCTTGGTTCCGACTCTGGATCCGGGTGGGTCCCTAGCCAAATTAGACAAGGGAACACCGTGTCCTTAGGTGATTGGCTGGGAGTAGGGGGGGGATAGTATCAGACGATGGGGAGGGGGCGGGGGCGGTTCCTGGATGGAAAGTTTCGGTTTCCCATCTAGGCTTTGACTCACTGGAGATGATGTGGTGGTCAGGGATGCTTTGACGGGAAGATCAGCCATTTTGACCCAGTTTGAGATGTCCGCCATTTTGGGTGCCCCTGTCTCTCAGCCAGCCCAACAATACATACACAAACACACACACACACACACACACACACACACACACACACGTGTTTCTAAAAACTATCACATGTATTCATACATTTGACAATCTAAGGATTTCTGGTACGATAGACAATGTGCCCGTGGTTCCTACTGACTTTTCACCAGAGACTGAGGTTTCTAGGAGTTAACAGTCTGCCGCCTGGGTGGCTCAGCGGTTGAGGGGTTGAGCATCGGCCTTTGGGTCAGGGCCCAATTCTGGGGCGGCGGGGGGGGAGGTATCCGAGTCCGGACCCCTTTCCACATCTGGCTCCTTGTGGGGAGCCTGCTTCTGCCTATGTCTCTGTCTCTGTCTCCCTCCCTCCCTCTCTTCCCCCTTCACAAAGTTCTCTCTCTCTCTCTCTCTCTCTCTCTCTCTCTCTCTCTCCTCTCTCAAAAAGTGTAAAATAAGTACAATTTTAAAAAATCTGCCACATGGAATCGAGACTACTGGTTAACGATAAGGAAAACAACCTCTGTGTGTGAGATAGTAGGAGACATGTAGAATAGATACAAGGCATGAAAATACGGGTGGTGGTGGTGGTGGTTAAAGAAAATGAATCGGGGATCCCTGGGTGGCGCAGTGGTTTGGCGCCTGCCTTTGGCCCAGGGCACGATCCTGGAGACCTGGGATCGAATCCCACATCAGGCTCCCGGTGCATGGAGCCTGCTTCTCCCTCTGCCTGTGTCTCTGCCTCTCTCTCTCTCTCTCTCTCTGTGACTATCATAAATAAAATAAAATAAAATAAAATAAAATAAAATAAAATAAAAAAGAAAATGAATCTGTCCTGAAATGACTCTGGCTTTTTTTTTTTTTTTTTAAGATTTTATTTACTTATTCACGAGAGACACAGGGACAGGCAGAGACAAGGGAAGCAGGCTCTATGCGAGGACCCTGATATGGGACTCGGTCCCAGGAGTCTGGGATCACGCCCTGAGCTGAAGCCAGACGCTCAAACGCTGAGGCACAGGGGCGTCCCAAAGCCTGGCTATTTAGAGAAAGAACACTTAAGACTGACGGAATGGAAAAAGAAATTATAGAAGGGATTTATGAAGGAGATTTTTGAGATTTGTTTTTTGTTTTCTGTTTTTTATTTTTTTGGATTTTATTTATGTATTCATGGGAGAGAGACAGAGACAGAGAGAGAGACAGAGAGAAGGAGAGAGAGTAACAGAGACAGAGAGAGACAGAGAGAAAGACAGAGAAAGAGAGAGACAAAGAGAGACAGAGGCACAGAGACAGAGACACAGAGAGATAGAGAGAGACAGAGAAAGCAAGACAGAGACAAAGAGAGACAGAGATAGAGAAAGAGAGAGACACAGAGAAGGAGAGAGACAGGGAGAGAGAGAGAGACAAAGAGAGAGACAGAGAGATAAAGAGAGACAGAAGGGGAGAGAGACACAGAGAAAAGAGAGGCAGAGAGATAAACAGAGGCAGAGACAGAGACAGAGAGAAGGGGAGAGAGAGACAAAGAGAGAGAGACAGAGAAAAGAGAGGCAGAGAGACACAGAGAGACAGACACAGAGAGAGGCAGAGACAGAGAAAGAGAGAGAGACAGAGAGAAGGGGAGAGAGAGACAAAGAGACAGAGAAAAGGGGCAGAGAGATAAAGAGAGACAGAGACAGAGAGACAGACACAGAGACACAGTGAGGCAGAGACAGAGAAAGAGAGAGACAGACAGAGAGACACACACACAGAGAGAGAGAGAGAGAGGCAGAGACACAGGCAGGGGAAGAAGTAGGCTCCACGTGGGGAGCCCGATGTGGGTCTGGATCCCAGGACCCTTGGGATCAGGCCCTGAGCCAAAGGCAGACCTTCCACCGCTGAGCCACCCAAGGCGTCCCAGAAGCAGACTCTTTGAAAAGGGATTGCAGGCGTGGTCAGGACGGACTGAGATTGGGAGAAGTGGGTTTTACTACTACACTGGTGTACAACTGAGATTTGGCTCTTCTCTCTGCTAAAATGGCGAGATTCTCTTGCATTGGTAGTCTACTCTTGATAAGAGTGTGAACAGAGAAGAAAAGACAAAGACAAGGTGCTTTTTTGTTTGGTTGGTTGGCTTGGTTTGGTGTGGTTTGGTTGGGGGTTTTTTGTTTGTTTTTTGGGGGGTGTGTGTGTGTGTGTGTGTGTGTGTGTGTGTGTCTCCCTTTACCTGCCCAGAACAGCAAGGTTTTTAGATTCCCTTTTTTTTTTTTTTTTTTTTTGGTTGTTCTTGTTTCACTTTTTTTGGTATTTACTTATTTATTTTATTTTTTGGGTTCGTTTGTATCCGGTCTTCCCCTACTACGTAAGAGTGAAAACTTCTCCACGGTAAAGGAGCTTCATTTTGGGGACAACTCTAAAAGCACCTGTAGAATCTCCTAGGGGCCACCTCGGCGAAAGAGACACTGAAGATTTCCGTTTTGTTATGATCCGTGATCCTTTGTAGGCATGTGCCTTGAAAACTTCTGAGATGTTTTTGGTTGGCTGGTTGGCTGCCTGTCTGTCTGTCTGTCTACTGGTCCCTTCATCCGTTCGTGGATTCTCAGCGGATCCCAGAATGCCAAACCCTAAATAGAGTCTCTTGACTACTATAGGTCGTTTACCTGCTATGGGAAGGCACATGAGAAGCACTGTCAGACAAAGAACCATAAGCCCTCTTAGATTACATTGTGTGGGTGAATGCTGCCGGTGTTCCGAACAGGAAATGAAATTCCTAAACTTGTAACGTGTCCTGGTAGAGTGCCGTCACTCCACATTCGAACTGTTTAAATGCTCTGCGTACGTGCATGTGTGTTGTGTGTGTGTGTGTATGTGTGTGTGACAGAAACTGGTCGGATTTTCCTCTCGACTGCATTATAATGAATTCTCATTGGGTCTTTAGGCACGTCCATCCGTGGGTGACCTCCCTGTCACGTGCAGGTGTTGTTAGGAAGGTCTTGCAACAATGCGGTCCACTTTTCAGAAGATTCGCGGAAAGGACTCTGGACGAATCCCGGTGTCTGGTCACCCTGAGATTGTCCAACTACATACAGTAGGAGTTGCCGGAACTAATGAAAAAGCTGCATGGAAACCGAACAGAAAGGAACAACGTGGAACTGAATGAGGTCCACGAAACCCTGAACAGAGTTCAGAAACTCTCAGTGAGTCATCTTCCTTTTTTTTGGCGATTGTTAAATCCTCTTCAGAAGGTCGGTGGGAATCCGTGCTCATTGCAACCAGACACCGTTGGAAGGATCCGCTGTATCACCAAGGCCTTCCTTGAGTAGAATGGCGTCTGTTTTTCTTTCTTTCGACCTCCCCCGGTCCCCACGCCGCCCTCCCCTCCTCCCTCCCCTCCCTTTCTCCCCCCCGCCCCCCACCCGGCCCCGGCCCCGGCCCCGGCCCCCGGGGTCCATTTGTCAAAGTGATCTCTATTGACCGAGCGGGCCAGGGGCCCCTGGAATCGCATCCTAAGACTCAGATAGGATCAGACAGCCTGGAGACACTCAGATCCACTTCTCGGGAGCCACCCGAGCCCCTCGGAAACCGTGAGCCTGATACCTTCCTTCCAGAGGTCGCCGCGGCCTCACTGGGCGAGTCAAGAGTGCCACCTCCTGGCGGACGAAACCGAGAGTCAGCTGCTTAACCCCAGCGAGCCTCCCAGGTTGCCCCTACGAGGTGCTTGGAAATGCTGAGGCTCAACGACACCGGAACCACAACAACCGGAAGAACAGAAAAGAAGAGCAAAAGAAATGCTGAAGTTCTTCCTTCTGGCCTTGCCTTTACAGGAGTGTGCCGTCTGCGACCACGCCTGTCTCCGCGGACAGGAAGAAAAGAGTCCAGATGGCTGAACCGGGGTTCTGCACTCTGCGGACCACAGGAACCCCCTCCAGCCTGACCCAGGAACTCCCTTACTCTGAGCCAGGGACAGGAGGTCTTGTTTTGTGTTTCGGTTGTGGTCCAAAAGACAGGCGTCACCTACGATGGAACCTTGTAACCCTTTCTAAGCCTAGAGTCGCTCAGCGGCATTACATACGTTCACACATCCTCCTCGCCAAGTTATCTTTCCATTCCATTTTTTTACTCTCTTTTTTGAAACTCTTTAAATTTTATTTATTTATTTGTTCGTTCGTGCATGCATTCATTCATTCATTCATTGTTTGTTTGTTTATTATTTTAAAGGATTTTTTTATTGAGAGAGAGAGAGAGAGAGAGAGAGAGAGAGAGAGAGAGAGGCAGAGACACAGAGGGAGAAGCAGGCTCCATGCAGGGAGCCCGATGTGGGACTGGATCCCGGGTCTCCAGGATCACACCCCAGGCTGCAGGTGGCGCCAAACCGCTGCGCCACCGGGGCTGCCCTCCATTTTTTTACTCTTAAGTTTAATTTCTTACACTGTATTGATCGGGCACCCGATCTCTCTCTCTCTCTCTCTCTCTCTCTCTCTCGAATAAATAAATTAAATATTTAAAAAATAAATGAATAAATAAACTGTATTTATTCACGGGAGACACACAGAGAGAGGCCGGGACGCAGGCAGAGGGAGAAGCAGGCTCCACGCGGGGGGGGGGGGGGGGGGGGGGGGCCGGTGCGGTGCTGGATCCCCAAAAAGCCGTGATGACGCCCGCCCGGAGCCCAGTCGAAGGCAGACGCTCAAACTCGGGTATGCCACCCGAGCACACCTCGTCCGCACCTCTTCCTTCCCACCGCCACCCACCCTCTTGTGCGTTCGTCGGGTTCCCACACACAGGACCTCGTCCTCCAGGTGTATCCCTAGACACACCCTAGCACCCTAGGATCCCCAACGAGGGAATAGGTTCAGATGGGACCGATGCTCATGTGACCGTGCTCCTGTTTGAGGACTGTCCTCGGTTGCTGTAGCGGTGACGGCGAGACAAAGGGTCTCTCTCCACACACCGCACAGGCGGGTGGGGGGCATGCCCCGAGTGGGGCAGATGTCCCCATCCCAAGGAGGCGGAGGAGGAAAGCCACCCCAAGGCCCCTCTTTGGTGCCTGTCCTGTGTCAGGAAACGCTACTGACCTGGGTGGATCCGGACCAGGCTGTGTCCGTCCCAGCTGCCCTGGGATCCCACACTCCTCACACCTGGACCCACCGGTGTGGCGCCTGCCTTTCCGGCTCTGCCTGCCTGCCTAACTATCTCTGCATCCAACTTGCAACTTTCAGTCCGTGAGCTTAGGGGCTTCGACTCTCTGGGTCTTGCTAGAACCCAAACAGAGAAAGACGTTTGCCATACCATAGATACCACTTTCAATTAAGCATCTGTGAAATGATGATTATGGAGGAAGGAAATTCTCAGCCTTGAACGTTTCTGGGCCCTGCTCCATTGGCTTTCACACTGACCCAGGCCCAAACGGCTCCCAGAAAACTCAGCACTAGTTGGGCTCTATTTCCGTGCCACTGAGTGCACGTTGCCTGTCTGCCTCCCCTAAAAAGTCAAGCAACGGGGATGCCTGGGTAGCTCCGTGTTCAGCATCTGCCTTGAGGTCAGTCATCATCCTGGGGTCCTGGGGCCCCGACTCCCACTTGGGGCTCCCCGCGGGGAGCCTGCTTCTCTCTGCATCTGTCAATACCTGTCTCTGTGTGTCTCTCATGGATAAATAAAGAACATCTCTAAAACAGGAAAGAATGAATGATTAATTAAAAGGACTGACTGACTGGACTGATCGACTGACCGACCGACCGGCTGAATGAATGTATACATAAGCAAGCCAGGAAGGAAGGAAGCAAGCAAGCAAGCAAATAAATGAACAAATGAAATCGATGAAGGGCTGCGTGGCTGCTGGCTGGCACTGTGGGTGGAGTGTGGGACTCTATATTTCTCGGTTGTGAGGACGAGCCCTAACCTGGGTGTAAACATCGCATACACCTAAAATCTTTTGAAAATAAAACAATGAAAAGAAAAGAAAAGAAAAGAAAAGAAAAGAAAAGAAAAGAAAAGAAAAGAAAAAGGTGGGCAGCCCGGGTGGCTCGGCGGTTGAGCGCGGCCTTCAGCCCGGGGCCTGATCCTGGAGGCCCGGCATCAGAGTCCCACGTCGGGCTCCCAGCATGGAGCCTGCTTCTCCCTCTGCCTGTGTGTCGGTCCGACTCTCCCACTCACTGTGTCTCAGGAGAAAATAAACAGAATCTTTACAAAAAGGGAAAAGAAGTTGTTTTGTTTTGTTTTGTTTTGTTTCGATCGGATTGATCGATCGCTAAAAGGCAACCTGCCAAAACTGACGATGAGAAAACGGAAGAAAACCTTCCTGGTTCCCATAGAGTTCAAGCCCTACAGCCTTGCCCGTACCAAGATCAGAGAATAAACTGTCCACTCTCTACGGCGTCCCTCCTCCCGAGGACGCCCCAGCTCCTTATGGAGCATGCACACGCACGTGCACACGCACGCAGAAAAGCGGGGTGAACCGAACCAGACCCTAGAGAACCCTGCAGCGAAGGTTGAGCACAGGACACCCCCACCCCCCCCGCCAGCCACAGGAAACTCCGGCAGGCTACCACTGGACTGCTTAGGGGGCCTATACTTACTTGCAAGTGCTCGCTGACCTGGGACACGTGGAAGGGGAACCTGAGGCTCAGATGGCCCGAACCGGGTGAATGGGGTGCTTTGCTCATGCCTCAATGCTATGCTCTCCACGATTAGAGAAAGCTGGCAATGAGGCCAGCCCAGGGACCGGAACCTAACCTAGGAATCCCTCTGGTTCCATCAGTCATGTCCCGACTGTTGGTGAGTGAGGAACCAGTGCTCGGCTCGCTCGGGGAGACAGACGCTCTGGTCTTCTTCGGGTTGGGTTGTTGCTGCGGCTTTGGGTATCTTTGCAGGAAACCGGCCTCTTCTCTTTCGAAATGGAAACCAAAGGATGGACGGGGTCCGGACGCGGTCACGCTCGCTGGCCACTGGAGTTGTTGTCACCCAGCCAGCGGGGAGATCGGAACATCGGGTCTTTCGTGACCTCTCCACAGATAGATAGGAGTGAGACCAAGGCTATATACTTTGTTGGCGTCTCGTCTGTGTCTACGTGTCCCTGTGGGTTCTACGAGGGAGAGGTTTCCTCTACCTCCGGATGCTATATTGCTAACATCCCTTTGTAAAGGAACTGTAGCTTATGGGATCCCTGGGTGGCGCAGCGGTTTGGCGCCTGCCTTTGGCCCAGGGCGCGATCCTGGAGACCCGGGATCGAATCCCACGTCGGGCTCCCGGTGCATGGAGCCTGCTTCTCCTTCTGCCTATGTCTCTGCCTCTCTCTCTCTCTCTCTCTCTCTCTCTCTCTGTGTGACTATCATAAATAAATAAAAATTAAAAAAAAAAAAAAAAGGAACTGTAGGTTAGGAGTTCAAAGGCTGGCGCGGGTAAACATCATCGGAACAGGACAGCTCGGAGCGATAAGGAGGAGTGCCAATATTTCACAAGTTCCCACGATCTGGGATGAAGTTCTGTTCGTTCGTTCCCGATCATGCGGGTCTGGGATCCTTTCCTGCATCCGTCTCCTTGCGGGGGGGGGGGGGGGGGGGGACCTGCTTCTGCCCATGTCTCTGTCTCTGTCTCTGTCTCTCTCTCACACACAGGAATAAAGAAACCAAATAGTGTAAAAAAGGAAAGATGCTCGGTCTCCCACTCTCTCCCTCTCCCTCCTCCTCCTCCTCCCCCTTCCCCCCTTCACACAGTGCTCTCTCTCTGAAAGGAAGTTAATATATTACAATTTTGCAAAAGCCTGCCAATGGAATGGAGACTACTGGAGAACGAGAAGGAAAACAATTCCGTGTGTGACAAGTAGGAGATGTGTAGGAAACGTACAAGGCGTGAGAATACATGTTTTGGTGAGGGAAAAGAAAATAATTCTGTCCTGAAATGAGCCTGGCTATTTTTTTCTTTTTTAAGATTTTATTTACTTATTCAGAAGGAAGGGAGTGGAGGGAGGGAGGGAGGGAGGGAGGGAGTGAGGGAGGGACAGAGAGAGGCAGAGAGAGGGAAAAGAAGGCTCCATGCAAGGAGCCCGCTATGGGACCTGAGCCAAAGGCAGAGGCTTAACCACTGAAACACCCAGGCGTCCCGGAAGCAGATTTTTTTGAAAAGGAATTGTAGGCATGGTCAGGACAGACTGAGATTGGGAGAAGTGAGCTTTACTAGTACACTGGTATAGCATTAAGACTCGGCTCTTGTCTCTGTTAAAATGAAGAGATTTCCTTGCGTTGGTAGTCTCATCATGGCAAGGGATTGTGAACAGAGAAGAGAAAAATATATTATTATTATTTTCTCTCTCCGGACCAGCCAGGTTTTTATATTCCTTTTTATCCGCGAATTACCTCCGTGAGAGAGTGAAAACTTCTCAATATTAAAGGAGCTACATTTTGGAGACAACTCTATAAGCTCCTGTGGAATCTCCTAGGGCCACCCTGGCGAAACAGATACTGACATTGTTTTCAGTTTTGTAATGACCCGTGATCCTTTATAGGCCCGGGCCTTGAAAGCTTCTGAGATGTTGGTTGGTTGGTTGGTTGGTTGGTTGGTTGGTTGGATGGATGGATGGTTTGTGTATCTGGCTGGTCGGCTGGCTGCCCGGCTGTTTGCTGGTTCCTTCATCCGGTCATGGATTTTCAGCGGATCCCAGAAAAGTCTAGCCCTAGGTTGAGTCTCTTGACTAACATAGGTCGTTTACCTGCTATGTGAAGGCACGTGAGAAGCAGGGTCAGACAAAGAATCATAAGCCCTCTTAGATTATATTGGTTGCGTGAATGCTGTGGGTGTTCCAAAAGCGACGTAAATTCGTTAAGTGGTAACGTGCCCCGGTACATTGTTAAAATGCCGTGTGTGACAAATCATAATCCGTTTTTCTTCTCGACTGCACTCTAGCCAACTCTCCTCGGGTCTTTAACCACGTCCACCGGTGACCGCCATGTCATGTACATGCCATGTTCTTTCTGTTTTTTTTTTTTTTAATTTCTTATTCATTTATGATAGTCACAGAGAGAGAGAGAGAGAGAGGCAGAGACACAGGCAGAGGGAGAAGCAGGCTCCATGCACCGGGAGCCTGATGTGGGATTCGATCCCGGGTCTCCAGGATCGCGCCCTGGGCCAAAGGCAGGCGCCAAACCGCTGCGCCACCCAGGGATCCCTACATGCCATGTTCTGATGCTCTTGCAAAAACAAACAAAACACACACACACACACACACACACACACACACGCACATTTATTTATTTATTTATTTATTTATTTATTTTTTATTTATCCCAGATTCCAGAAGAACCACGCAAAGGACTTTTGACACATCTCAGTTTCTGGTCACCCTGAGATCATCGAACAACAGTATGAATTGCCAGAACTAGTGAAATAGCTGCATTTACCCAGAACAAAACCAGGGACTTCTGGGTGCCTCAGCGGTGGAGCCTCTGCCTTGGGCTTAAGGCGTGACCCCGGAGTCCCGGGTTCGAGCCCCGCATCGGGCTCCCTGCATGGGGCCTGCTTCTCTCTCTCTCTCTCTCTCTCTCTCTCATACATAAATAAAATCTTAAACAAACAGAACTAAAAGGAACAACATGGAACTGAAAAGAGCGAAAGACAATGATGACCGGTTTCTTTGTTTTTGTTTTTTAAAGACTTTATTTAGTTATTCACGAGAGACACAATGAGAGAGAGGCAGAGACACAGGCAGAGGGAGAAGCAGGCTCTGCAGGGAGAGACCGATGAGGGACTCCAGGATCACACCCTGAGCCAAAGACAGCTGCTCCCACCGCTGAACCACCCAGGCGTCCTGATGACCCTTTTTTAAGGACTCTTGTTCAAATCACTGCTGATCCCCTCATGTTTGCTCTTCCAGTTTGAAGGAAACTTTGTCTGTAGAGATATCTATACCTTAGAGAAATTGGAGGAACGAGTGAGTTTGTAAACAAATTAAAATCCTTATCCTTGGGCAGCCCTGGTGACTCAGCGGTTTAGCGCTGCCTTCAGCCCAGGCCGTGATCCTGGAGACCCTGCATGGAGCCTGCTTCTCCCTCTGCCTGTGTCTCTGCCTCTCTCTCTCTCTCTCTCTCTCTCTCTCTCTCTGTGTGTGCGTTTGTGTCTCTCATGAATAAATACATAAAATCTAAAGAAAAAAAAATCTTTAAAATCCTTATCTTTTCTCCCTACCTGTGACCCGTCAGTGTTCAGAAACTCTCAGTGAGTTATCTTTTTTCTTTTCTTTTCTTTTCTTTTCTTTTTTTCTTTTTCTCTCTTTCTCTCTCTTTTTCTAATGAGTTATCTTTCTTTTATGGCAATTGCCAATCATCTGCGTGAGGTCTGTTCCGTGGGAATATGTTCTCATTGTGACCGGCCACTGTTGGAAGAATCCCTTGTATCACCAAGACCTGCCTTCCTTGAGTGCAATGGCATCTGTTTTTCTTTTCTCTTCTCTTCCTCCGCCCCCCCCCCCCCCCCCCCCCCGCCCCGGTTTATTTTTCAGAGTGATCTCTACTCCCAACGTAGGGCTCGCACTCACGGCCTGGAGGTCAAGAGTCGTGCTCTCTACTGACCGAGCGGGCCAGGGGCCCCTGGAATCGCATCCTAAGACTCGGATAGGATCAGACAGCCTGGAGACACTCAGATCCACTTCTCGGGAGCCACCCGAGCCCCTCGGAAACCGTGAGCCTGATACCTTCCTTCCAGAGGTCGCCGCGGCCTCACTGGGCGAGTCAAGAGTGCCACCTCCTGGCGGATGAAACCGAGAGTCAGCTGCTTAACCCCAGCGAGCCTCCCAGGTTGCCCCTACGAGGTGCTTGGAAATGCGGAGGTTCTTCCCTCTTGCCTTGCTTTTTTTTTTTTTTTTCTTTTTTTTTTCTTTTATTTATTTACTTATGATAGTCACACAGAGAGAGAGAGGCAGAGACACAGGCAGAGGGAGAAGCAGGCTCCATGCACCGGGAGCCTGATATGGGATTCGATCCCGGATCTCCAGGATCGCGCCCTGGGCCAAAGGCAGGCGCCAAACGGCTGCGCCACCCAGGGATCCCCTCTTGCCTTGCTTTTGCAGGGCTGACGACAGTGACCACGTCTGTCTACCTGGCGAGGCAGAAACAATTCCAGGTTGCTGAACCCTGGTTTTCCACACTGCGGACGACAGGATATCACCCCCTCCCCCTCTTTCAACCTGACCCAGGAATTCCCTTACTCTGAGCCAAGGACAGGGTGGGGGGGTGGGGGTGGGGTCTTGTTGTTGTTGTTGTTGTTTGTTTTTGTTTGTTTTGCTTTTCTTCCCCCCAGTTGTGGTAAAAAGAAAAATAGACGTCACCTAAAATGGAATGTTGTAGTCGTTTCTTTCTTTCTTTTTTTTAATATTTTATTTATTTATTCACGAGAGACACAGAGACAGAGACACAGGCAGAGGGAGAAGCAGACTCTATGCAGGGAGCCTGACGTGGGACTCGATCCTGGGTCTCCAGGATCAGGCCCTGGGCTGAAGGCAGACGCTAAACCGCTGAGCCACCCGGGGATCCCTGGACGCTCCACCGCTGAGCCACCCAGGCGCTCCATACATACTTAAGTTATTGAGAGTTTGTTCCTTCATTTTTCATCATCTCTAGACCCAACGTGGGGCTCAAACTCACAACCCTGACTGCAATCAAAAGTTGAGTGCTCTTCTGACGGAGCGGGCCTGCCGGGGCCTGGGGCCCGGGGCCGGGCCGGGGGGCCCCCCCCCCCCCCCCCCCCCCCCCCGGGAGCTTCTGCCCTTTCATGTTTTCAAGCTCAGAGTCACGTTTTGTCCGGGGAGGGCCCCACCCCCCAACCCCTCCGTGCGGAGGTGCCATCTGTCGGGCTGGTTCATGTTTGTCCATCTTCCTTACTCCTTTTAGTAGACAGAAGGTGGCTTGTGACACAGCCGGGGACTACTTCGAATGAGACTGAGGATTTCCCTTGGGAAGTGGGTGCGAGAGGGAGGACAGGTCGATGGGGAACCAGGAGACTGTTGGCCCGTCGCTTTAGAGGAAAGAGTGTCCTTGTTGGGCCCTCACCCAGGGTGGATGAGTCAGAACTGTCCCTGGCCAGGCCTCCCTTAGTCCTTCGCCCATATCACTCCATGCCTGTGTTTGGCCTCTGGACCCTAAGACACCACGGTGGTCATGTGTTTAACTCCCCATCAGATTCACCAGTCCCCGCCATGCCACGCCCTCCCAGACGCACCCCCACCCCTGGAAGGCATTAAGAGTGAGATGGCATCCTCCACATCCAGGATTGATTCCCAAAGGGTTTATTGGGGTTTCCTGGGTCAGGAAACCAGGAGGGGTCGCTTTTGGACCCCAAACAATGTGAGTTCTTCAGACATCCTCTTTGCCCTTCTCTTTCCCCCTCCCCTCCCCTCCTCTCCTCTCCTCTTCTCTTCTCTTTTCTTCTCTCCCCTCCCCCACAGCTTGGGAGCCGCAGCCTGAGGGTTTGGGGGAGGTGCAGAAAGCCATTCAATGGAGAGAAGTCCCAGGCTCGGACTTTAACAGACAGCCATGTGCATTTGAATGAAATGATTGAATGAGGGCCATTGGAATGGATGGCCCTGAACCTCCCTTCTGCCACCCGCCACCCTCCATCCCCACCCCCAACCAACCCTGAGTCCTCTGGTGGATTTGGAAATGGAAGGCCGGGGTGTGTGTGTGTGTGTGTGTGTGTGTGTGTGTGTGTTTACACGGACGCACCCGCGGAGGGTGGTGGGGCATGCTCACGTTGGCTCCTGCAAACTCCATTCATTCTGGGAATGTTCTGTTGTTTCTGCTGAGTTGCCAGTTGCTGCGATGAGCCAAGCTATACTCCTCCCGTTGCCGAGTTCTTAAAAAGGCCGAGTCTCCGGTTTTCTCGGTGAATGGACTGACCCACACCTTCCCATCCCGCCGGACCCCTTCTGCAAATACTTGCACTCAAAGGGTTCTTTCACCTCGTCCAGAAAACAAACAACAGCCACCCACACCCACCCCATTGCCACAGATACGCAACCCACACAACAAAACTCCAGCTGGCCTCCTTCTGCCTCCATGTACTTTATTTTATTTTTATTTTTTTAAATATTTTTATTTATTTATGATAGTCATAGAGAGAGAGAGAGAGAGAGACAGAGAGAGAGAGAGAGAGAGACAGAGAGAGAGGCAGAGACAGAGGCAGAGGGAGAAGCAGGCTCCATGCACAGGGAGGGAGCCCGACGTGGGATTCGATCCCGGGTCTCCAGGATCGCGCCCCGGGCCAAAGGCAGGCGCCAAACCGACCGCTGCGCCACCCAGGGCTCCCCTCCACGTACTTTAGAGAGTCACTGTCTTAGACGTGCCTTAGGCTCAAGGACTCGATGCGGTCTCCCTTTCTGTGGCACGGTCGGTCCCATCCATCCCCCGTTAGGCCCAAAGTAGAATTGCATGACCACACTGCTCACGGGAGCTGGAGAAGATATGCTAAGGTGACCGACCGGACCGACCGACCGACCGACCGGATGGGAGCACTGTCCATTCGAAAGGAAGGACCTACAGGCCGAGGCGTCTATAAACACGCTCCCTGGAAGTCTTTGGCTTTCGCGTGCCTCTGATGAAATCATTGCTCCGGAAACTCCAGCATCTATAGCCGGTCTTGTCCATGGTCTTCTGACCATGACTCGTCCTCCGTTCGCCTGACGTTCTGCCCAATTGTCCGTCCACGGAGAAATTAGACCCCGTCCCGTGAGAGCCGAATCCGACCCCTCCGCTCACCCCCACGACAGAGAAGACTATGCCCAGGTCTGTGCCCGCCCATCTTCCCTTTCTCCTCCGCCAGGGCAGAAGAAAATGTGGCCCGCCCTCCCTTCTCCTGTCAAAAGTCCAATCTGACATAGGACTTGGATACGAAGGAAACCAGAGTACTGTTTTGAACCATAGACACGTTGATTGATTGAAGATTTTATGTAGGTAGTCCTGAGACGCACGCGCGCGCGCACGCACGCACGCACACGGACGGACGCACGCACGCACGCACACGGACGCACGCACGCACACGGACGGACGCACGCACGCACGCACGCACGCGGACGGACGCACGCACGGATGCACACAGAGGCAGAGACACAGGCAGAAGGAGAAGGAGACTCCATCCATGCAGGGATCACGCCCTGGGCCAAAGGCAGGCGCTCAACCGCTGAGCCACCCCGGCCTCCCTACCTGGAGACACTTTGATAGAGTAGCAGCAGCAGCAAAGAAACACACGCACACCGCCGCTCCCCCCACCCCCCCAGGTGAAAGAAGGTCCCGCTGACTCCCCTCCTTTTCCTCTGAGAAGAGAAGCACACCCTTTCTCCTGCCCCTGGAAGGTGCCTTGGAGGAGAGCGCCAGGAGGGGAGTGAATGACATTCTTCTCTTCAAGGACAGGAAGTTGAGCGTGAGCAGGAGAATTCTGGAGAAACAGATTGTGTTATAAGAAAGAAAGAAAGAAAGAAAGAAAGAAAGAAAGAAAGAAAGAAAGAAAAAGAAAATCCTTATGTTCTTTGAGCCTCCCCTCCCCCCCAGAATTGAGTTCCTCTTCCACGACCTCTTCTCATTCAACCCAATAGACAAGTATTTGGGGGGGGGGGGGGGGTCAGGTCCCAGACGCTGAGAGGGTGGAGGTGAAGGTGGTGCGGGGGGGGGGGGGGCACACCGTCCTCTCCAGCGCCTTTGGTTCAGACCTCCTTCGTGACCGACCTCCCTCCCTCCCTCCCTCCCTCCCTCCTTCGTCTTATAAATATATAAATAAAATCCTAAAGAAAAAGAAAAAAAAAAAAAAAAAGGAAGGACACGAGAAAAAACGGTGCATCCGTTGCCGTCCTAAGAGTCCTCGCCTGGTTTCGGCTCTACGTTCCCTCCCTGACCTCGGAAACGTGCCTGAGTCGTCCCGGGAGCCCCGCGCGGCGAGCGCGACCCCCTTTCCGGGCGGCAGCGGGCCCGGACGGACGGACGGACGGACGGACGGGTTTTCCAAGGCTCCCCCGCCCCGGGAGGACGGGGGTTCGCGCGGTGCGCGGCCGTGTGCTCCCGGGGCCCTCCGCCGTCCCCGGGCCGAGAGGCGAGATCCGAGGCGCCCTGACGGCCTCGCCGCCCGGATCTGTCCCGCTGTCGTTCGCGCCGGTTGTCGGGTGCCACCTGGCGGCCGCTTTTATAGAGCGTGTCCCCTCCGGAGGCTCGGCGGCGACAGGCAAGGAACAGCTTTGGTGTCGGTTTCCCGGGGCCGAGTTCCAGGAGGAGGGCGGCTCCGGCGCGAGCGTCCGGCTGTCGCCGGGGCCTCGGCGCGCGATGCGCTCGCCGGAGATTGGACCTCCGGAGCTGCGAGGGAGTGTCGCCGTCGCCGCTGTCGCCGCTGTCGCCTCCGCCTCGCTCCCGGAGGAGGCCGTGCGGGCCGCCTGGGTGGGTCGACCAGCACCCGCCGGTGGCTCCTCCTCCGCCCGCGCGGACCGACCTGGGCCGCCTCGGGGGCGGGGGACAGGGTGTGTCCCGCCGTCCGTCCTGTGGCTCCGGGCGATCTTCGGGCCTTCCTTCCGTGTCACTCGGTTGTCTCCCGTGGTCACGCCCTGGCGACGGGGACCGGTCTGAGCCTGGAGGGGAAGCCCGTGGGTGGCGCGACAGACCCGGCTGCGGGCACGTGTGGGGGTCCCGGGCGTCGGACGCGATTTTCTCCCCTTTTTCCGAGGCCCGCTGCGGAGGTGGGTCCCGGGCGGTCGGACCGGGTGCCACGCGGGGGTGGGCGGGCCGTCCGTTCGGGCGTCCGGCCCCGGTGGCGATTCCCGGTGAGGCTGCCTCTGCCGCGCGTGGCCCTCCACCTCCCCTGGCCCGAGCCGGGGTTGGGGACGGCGGTAGGCACGGGGCGGTCCTGAGGGCCGCGGGGGACGGCCTCCGCACGGTGCCTGCCTCCGGAGAACTTTGATGATTTTTCAAAGTCTCCTCTCGGAGATCACTGGCTTGGCGGCGTGGCGGCGTGGCGGCGTGGCGGCGTGGCGGCGTGGCGGCGTGGCGTCTCCACCGACCGCGTATCGCCCCTCCTCCCCTCCCCTCCCCCCCCCCCCCCCCGTTCCCTGGGTCGACCAGATAGCCCTGGGGGCTCCGTGGGGTGGGGGTGGGGGGGCGCCGTGGGGCAGGTTTTGGGGACAGTTGGCCGTGTCACGGTCCCGGGAGGTCGCGGTGACCTGTGGCTGGTCCCCGCCGGCAGGCGCGGTTATTTTCTTGCCCGAAATGAACATTTTTTGTTGCCAGGTAGGTGCTGACACGTTGTGTTTCGGCGACAGGCAGACAGACGACAGGCAGACGTAAAAGACAGCCGGTCCGTCCGTCGCTCGCCTTAGAGATGTGGGCCTCTGGGCGCGGGTGGGGTTCCGGGCTTGACCGCGCGGCCGAGCCGGTCCCTGTCCTCGCTCGCTGGAGCCTGAGCCGTCCGCCTGGGCCTGCGCGCCGGCTCTCGTGCTGGACTCCAGGTGGCCCGGGTCGCGGTGTCGCCCTCCGGTCTCCGGCACCCGAGGGAGGGCGGTGTGGGCAGGTGGCGGTGGGTCTTTTACCCCCGTGCGCTCCATGCCGTGGGCACCCGGCCGTTGGCCGTGACAACCCCTGTCTCGCAAGGCTCCGTGCCGCGTGTCAGGCGTCCCCCGCTGTGTCTGGGGTTGTCCGGTCGCTCCTGCCCCCCCCCCCCCCCCGGGGGTCGAGGGGCTTGCCGGTGAGGCGGAAGCAGGTCCCCCCGGTCGCCGTCCTCGCTGGGCTTTTGCTCCTCGGGAAGCCCCCTCGGGGCCGCAGCTTGCTGCCGATCGATCGATGTGGTGATCTCGTGCTCTCCTGGGCCGGGCCTAAGCCGCGTCAGACGAGGGACGGGCGTCCACGGCGGATGCGACCGCTCTTCTCGTTCTGCCCGCGGGCCCCTCCCTCCCCGGCTCCTCCGCGCCCGGCCGTCGTGGCGGGTGCGCGGGGGGCGCGCGCCGGGGTTGGGGGTGGTGCGGACTCCGGCCCGACCCCGGCCTCCCGCCTTCTTGCCTCGCGGCGCTGGCGGGACCGGGGTCCTCGGACGCGGCGGACACTCTCGCCGGCCTTTCCCGAAGGCCCTGGGTCCGTGGCGAGCGGCCCTCCCCTCCTCCGCGGGGAGGGCCGGCCCGACGCCGCGCTGCTCACCGCCCGGCCTGGGCGCGCTTGAGCGCGTTGCGCCCGGCCCTCCGTGGTGCCCCTGGAGCGCTCCAGGTCGCCTCAGGTGCCTGAGGCCGAGCGGTGGCGTCGTTTCCTTCCCCGGCGACTCCCCTCGGGCTGCCGCCGCCGTCGTCGGCGTGTCCGAGGAGCGGGTGGTGGAAGAAGTCGGCAAGGGAGGCGCACCCGTGCCCCTGGCGGGGGCGCGGGCGCCTCGTCTTCCTTTCCCCTCTCCTCTCCTCCCCCCCTCGCCGCGCCGGCGGGGGGTGGGTGGCGTGGGGCGGTGTGACTCGGAGGACTTGGCGGGGCTCGTGAGCGCCCGCGGCGGGCCGGGCCAGCGCCGCGGCGCTTGGCCAGCCCGAGGGGCTGCCCCTCTCTCCCGGCACGGGTCGTGTCCCCGTCTCCGTCCCTCTCTCTCGCCCGCCTCGCGGGAGGCGGGGAGCTCTCTCCTCTGGGCGGTGACGTGACCACGCCGTGCGCGGGCGAGGCGGGGGTGGCGTCCTCGAGGGGGCACCGGCCGCGAGCGCTCGGGGTTGCCCTGTGCCTGTCCCTTGCCGGAGATCCGCCCCCCGCCCCGCGAGCCCTGTCGGCCCCGGAGCGCCGCCTGGTGGGGCCCGTTTGGGAGGACGAACGGGTGGGGGCGATGCGCCCTCGGTGAGAAAGCCTTCTCTAGCGATCCGAGAGGGTGCCTTGGGGTACCGGAGCCCCCAGCCGCTGCCCCTCCTCTGCGCGTGTAGTGTGGCCAGCGACGCGGGGTTGGACTCCCGTCGCGACGTGTTTGGGCAGAGTGCCGCTCTTTGCCTACCTACCGCGGCCTGCGCCTCCCCCCTCCGAGACGGGGGAGGATCCCGCCGGGCCGGGCCGGCGTCCGGTGCGGGGTGTGTTGCCCGCGTGCGTGTGCGAGCGTGCGCGCGGCCGGGGGGTTGGGGCGGCCCGCCGCCCCCCCCCCCCCACGCCACTCACCCCGTGTGTGTGCGTGTGTGCCGCGCTAGCGGCCGGCTGGCTGTCTGGGCCGCCGCCCGCTCCCGAGCCGAGTCGCCGCCGGCGGTGGCTCGGCGGGCGCGTGTGGGTCGGGCCAGCTCCCGCCTGGGGGCGCCTCCCCGGGTCGTGACTCCGGGTTGGACCGGACGGATGGACGGACGGGCGGATGGACGGACGGAGGTTCGGACGGGACCCCCGCGGCGGGGGTCGCGCGTGCCTGGGCCCGGGCGGTGTGGGGCCCGGTTTGCGGGGAGGCCTGCCAAGGGTGCTGAGGCCGGCCGGCGTCCCGGGCGTCGCGGGAC
>NW_027326510.1:57500-61226 GCF_048164855.1 Canis lupus baileyi
TGTATGTATGTATTTATTTATTTATTTATTTATTTATTTATTTATTTATTATTTATCAGAGACGGAGAGACGGAGAAGCAGGTTCCATCCAGAGCGCCTGACCTGGGACTCTGAG
Organism: Canis lupus baileyi; assembly: GCF_048164855.1. Classification (NCBI taxonomy): domain Eukaryota; kingdom Metazoa; phylum Chordata; class Mammalia; order Carnivora; family Canidae; genus Canis; species Canis lupus. The sequence goes on from NW_027326510.1 coordinate 57,616, forward strand.
CCCGCGTCTCCAGAACCACGCCCTGGGCTGAAGGCGGAGCTCGACCCCCGAGCGGCCGGGCCGTTGCCCCGAGTTTGTCTTTGTTTGTATGTATGTGCATTTATGTATGTATGTATGTACGTACGTACTTACTTGCTTACTTACTATTTATTCATTTTCTTTTCTTTCTTTCTTTCTTTCTTTCTTTCTTTCTTTCTTTCTTTCTTTCTTTCTTTCTTTCATCAGACACAGACGGAGACGGAGAAGCAGGCTCCATCCAGAGCGCCTGACCTGGGACTCTGAGCCCGCGTCTCCAGGACCACGCCCTGGGCTGAAGGCGGAGCTCGACCCCCGAGCGGCCGGGCCGTTGCCGCAAGTTTACCTTTTTTTTCCTTCTCTTTTTTTGGAAGGTTTGTTTGTGTCCTTGCGTGGAGCCTGCTTCTTCTCCCTCTGCCTAGGTCTCTGCCCCTTCCTCTCTCCTCTCTCCTCTCTCTCTCTCTCTCTCTCTCTCTCTCTCTCTCTCCTCTCCCTACGTTCGGACTTCTAGGTCACCCCATCAGAAAGATGCCTCGTGGGATGGGACCCAAGAGGTGGTCCAGAGAAATAAGGACCCGATCTCCCCCCCCCAACCCCCCGCCACTTCCCTTGAGTCCAAATCATGAAGAAGACGGGGAAAGCAGGCCAGGCAGGCGGACGCCGGAAATCCCAAGTCCACACGCACGCACGAGCACCAGAACTGATGCCCAACCCACTCCACCTCTTTCAGAGGGCTGAGAGGGAGGCAACCACGGACAAAGCCTGTTTTCCAGGACGAAACCGAGATGAAGGAACAGGCGGAGGTGGAGGCGGAAGGCTGGAAGGTTGACGGATAAGAGAAAGGAAAAGAGGGACGGACGCCTGGGTGGCTCAGTGGTTGGGCGGCTGCCTTCCTCTCGGGGCTGGATGCGGGGCGGGGGTTGGGGAGGTGGAAGGGGTACCCTGGGCTCGTGTGCCCGCATCGGGTTCCCTGCGGGGAGCCTGCTTCTCCCTCTGCCTGTGTCTCTGCCTCTCTCTCTCTCTGTGACTATCATAAATAAATAAAAATTTAAAAAAAAAAAAAAAAGAACGAGAGAAGGCAGCTGGAGAAACTACATGCGAACGCAGACGGTAGACACAACCCCAGGGGGGAGGGCTGGGCTCCGTGAGGGGTGGGACAGAGGCCAGCGGTTTCCACGAAGAGCCTTTCGATGGACTGCTGAATGGACTGGATCTGCGGCTTTGGCTGCGAGCCTCCTTGGATGGTGACGGGACAGGCGAGGACAGGCCCGGACGGACACCCCGCAGGCCCGCCCGAGGGCCTGCTTGGAGCGCACGAACACGTAGGGCACGTTCTTCTCTTCACGCGGCAGGCAGGCAGGCGGGCGGCGGACGGTGCGGGATGATCTCCAGGGGCTCGGCGTCTGCAGCCAGCCATCAGGATGAACTCAGAGATGCCTCTCCACAGAGGGTTTTGGCGGCTTCGTGGGCTCCTTTCCGAAGCTGCTTGTAGTTACGGGACTGCTGAACACGCGTCCAGGAGTTTCTTGGGGAGGTGGGCATCTGCCAGGGGGTAGGCCTTCGGATTCACATCAGCCTCAGTCATCTCTGCGTATCCGCGGTCCCTGTGGGTTTCCTGTAAAAAGACGTGTCCTGGGAGCTACCTATCACCGTCACACTTCATACGGATAACCGGTTTTGTCCCCACGCGCCCCCGCCTCCGCCGCCGTTGGGGTGGGCGGTGGGATGTGCTGTGCTCCCGTCACAGTTTGTGGGCCTGGAATGGTGGTGATCGAGATAGACCCTTCCGCCACCTCATTACAAAGAAACAAGACACGTGTGGTGTCTTCTTAGACCCACAGGCACAGAAAAGAAAAGGAGAACTACTTATCCCCTTGTTCCACCGGGACCCACCCGGATGCCATGCCCATGCCGGAGGGTCCAGGCCCCGAGGGACGGGCGTACTCAACTTTGCTGTGAACTCAACGGATTAGTGGAGTTGTGCCTCTGAGGATTTGTCCACGGAAACTACTTCAAATGATCGATTTTGTCCGTCTCGTGTACTTTTCCTTGTGACGAGCAAGCAGGTTAAAAAAAAAGAAAAAGAAAAAAAAGAAAAAAGGGGGGAATCCCTGCGTGGCGCAGCGGTTTGGCGCCTGCCCTTGGCCCAGGGCGCGATCCTGGAGACCCGGGATCGAGTCCCACGTCGGGCTCCCGGTGCATGGAGCCTGCTTCTCTCTCTGCCTATGTCTCTGCCTCTCTTTCTCTCTCTCTCTCTCTCTCTCTCTCTCTCTCTCTCTCTCCCCCCCCCCGACTATCATAAATAAATAAATAAATAAATAAATAAAAGTCTATAGGTTAAACTTTTACAATAGCTTCCCAAATCTTTGGTGACCTGGAACTTTGAAGGTGTAACTAGCTTAATTGATAAATTGGGTTCAGTTCATCGGATACCTGGCGTCTGTCTTTCCAACAGAAAGGTAAAATACTAAAGTGTGAGTCAGTAAGACACCCAAGGTGGTTTTTTTGTTTTGTGGTGTTGTGTTTTCCTCCCCCACCCCTTGCCCTTTTCTTCCTTCCCCCCCCCCTCCCCCCACCTCAGTTTTTGTGTTTCTCTTTTGTCTGATTCAGGAAACCTGCAGATACCTGGGTGTGTCAGTAAACGTGTTTCAGGTTGGTTTGTTCGTTTCTCTTTTCCTTCCTCTTTTTTTTTTTTAATTTTAATTCACAATTCATCACACACACACACACACACACACACACACACACACACACGGGCAGAGGGAGAAGCGGGCACCCTGCAGGACCGCTGAGCCACCCAGGGATCCCCTGTTTCGTGCTTCCTTCACAATTGTATCATACAGGGCAGCCCGTGTGGCTCAGCGTTTTAGTGCCGCCTTCAGCCCAGGGCGTGATCCTGGAGTCCCGGGATCGAGTCCCACGTCAGGCTCCCTGCACTGGAGCCTGCTTCTCCCTCTGTGTCTTTGCCCCCCCCCCCCCTCTCTTAAATCTTAAAAAAAAAATTGTGTCCTACATGTTAGGTTTTTACAAAATGAACAGCGGAGAAATAAAAAACCAGCAGAGCCAGGCAGTAGGTAGGAGAGTGCTTTAATGGGGAGCGCTCCTGGGCGAGGTTCCATGACTCGGAGAGGTGGCCAGAGTCAGGGAAGTCGCGCGGGGTTGGGGACTGTGGGGGTTTTGAAGCCTTCTTGGTTCCGACTCTGGATCCGGGTGGGTCCCTAGCCAAATTAGACAAGGGAACACCGTGTCCTTAGGTGATTGGCTGGGAGTAGGGGGGGGATAGTATCAGACGATGGGGAGGGGGCGGGGGCGGTTCCTGGATGGAAAGTTTCGGTTTCCCATCTAGGCTTTGACTCACTGGAGATGATGTGGTGGTCAGGGATGCTTTGACGGGAAGATCAGCCATTTTGACCCAGTTTGAGATGTCCGCCATTTTGGGTGCCCCTGTCTCTCAGCCAGCCCAACAATACATACACAAACACACACACACACACACACACACACACACACACACACGTGTTTCTAAAAACTATCACATGTATTCATACATTTGACAATCTAAGGATTTCTGGTACGATAGACAATGTGCCCGTGGT
>NW_027326511.1:0-60509 GCF_048164855.1 Canis lupus baileyi
CTCAGTAACCACATGACATCAGGAAAGTTTTTCATATTTAGTTTTCATCCCAAAATTGAAGTCCTTATTGCTTATCATGACTGGTTTTCCTCATAATTAAAACCAGTCCATATACTTGTTGCAAGTGATGTGGGTGGTTTCTCTAGATACCACAGGAAAACCGTCCAAACCACTTACCTTTTACCTTTTAACTCTTTCCTCTAGGTAAAACTTTTTGTATTGGTCTCCTTGGTTATTAAACCAAAGAGGAAGAACTGTGGTGACTGGTTCCATTATAGGCTAACCACATAAAATAAAGAAAATTCTTGAGACATCCTTTAGGCACAATGTAATTTACTTTTCTTTCCTTAGAATTGTTCCAAAGGTAGGGATATTGCTAGCATCTAGAGATCATTAGTATTCCTAGGGGAACTGTGAAGATGAGTGGTAAATTGCAATTCAGTAGCCACAAAGCAGGTTCTATTTTTTTCTTCAAGAGACTCTTCTCTCCAACACCTGGGTGGCTCAGTGGTAGAGTGTCTGCCTTTGGCCCAGGTCATGATCCCGGGGTCCTGGGATCTAGTCATTGGGCTCCCCGCAGGGAGCCTACTTCTCCCTTTGCCTATGTTTCTGCCTCTCTCATGAATAAATAAATAAAATCTTAAAAAAAAAAGACACTCCTCCCTCTCACCGCCTTCTCTATATTCATTAATCTATTTCTTCAACACCAACTATTAAAGAAACACTTTCTGTGCCTAGATTCAGCTATCTCCAAAGAGAGTATGGTCTAAGGAGGAAGTAAAATTAACACAAAAACAAACAGAACATGAAGAAGAAAGAAAGAAAAGCCATGAAAGCAGTAGATAGAAAATGCTTTCAGAGGTTATATAGGATATCAAAAAATACCCAGCAACTCTATTTCAAGACGGTATATTTTTTTAAAGAAAATTTTTAAAAATATTCATTTACTTATTCATGAGAGACACAGGGAGAGAGAGAAGCAGAGGGAGAAGCAGGCTTCATGCAGGGAGCCTGATGTGGGATTGATCCCGGGACTCCAGGATCACGCCTGGACCAAAGGCAGGTACTTAACCGCTGAGCCACCTAGGGATCCTCTCAAGACAGTATATTGAGTACACATGTGTATCCCCAGAAATAGACTTCATTGAAAAGATCATAAAACATTAAAAATGGGTCTTAATCTATAACAATAAAGATAACAAAACTGAGCAAGAGATCTCATTAAAATTCTGGAAGGTAGAATGGATATAATGATAGTTAATGTAGTCACATATAGCCATGAACCAGAATAAATTAAAGAAAGGGCTTCATCCAAGTAGATAAGTGGAGTCTTTGACACACAGAACTCTAGAGAGGTTTGGGGTTCAGAGGACACTGGGTAGATGAGATCAAGATGACACATGAAGCTAAAAGTAGAACCCTAATAATCATTTAGCCCATAGCCAAAGAAAGAAGTACATAGACCTCTCTGATGAAAATTAGAAAGGCAATATAAGAGTTAGAACATGAGTAAATCTGTCTTAAATGAAGCATCTGGGACCTGAAAGATTAAAGCTGGCTCCCTAAAATGAGGCTACAAATATGTGGGCAGAGATCATAGTCAACTTCTAATTTGTAAATATAACTAGGCAATGAAGAATAAGCCTTCTTTGCAGAAAAAGTCTGAAACATAAAATATGAAGAATAATGATAAGAACGTAAGAATCAGGAAAATTTAACACAAGAAAGACATTACAAACAATAAAAATCAGATAATAAGATTTGGAAATTAAAAAATATATATATATGATATATTTATTTACATCTTTAAATTTTATCCATCATAAAGATATTTAACTGGAGAGTTGGGTGATAAGAATAAGGAAATTCCTCATATTAGGGAGCAAAGGGGCAAAGAGGGAAAATATGAGGGAAGATAAATGACTCAGAGGGTCAATCCAGGAAGACCATATCTGACCAACAGAAGTTCCAGACATGAAAGATTAAATGTGCAAAGAAACTTTAAAAAAGGAGTATTTTCCAGAGCTGAAAAACTACCTTCAGATGGAAGAGATCCATTTCTGGATCTGGCACAAACACATTTTTTGAAAAGTAATATATGTAGACCTTTCATTGTGAAATTTCAGAATACCAGGACCAAGGGTCAACAAACCTCCTGTTAAGGATCAGAGAGTAAATACGTTAAGTTTTGTAGACCATACAGTCTCCGTCACATCTATTCTACTCTCCTGTCACAGCACAAAAGCAGTCATAGACAATATGTCAGTGAATGAGCATGGCCGTATTCTAACAGAACTTCGTGTACAGAACAGCTGGTGGGCTGCGTTTGGCCCATGGGCTGTAGCTCATTGACCCCTGAACAAAAGCAGAGAAAATGTCAAAGAAATGAAAAGAATCAATGAAAATGAAAACAAGAAAATAGAAAGATAACCTATAAAGGAATAAGTATCAGAATGGTATGAACAATATCGACTAATAAGATATTAGAATAGTGATTCAAAGTTCTGAGGAAAATATATATAGTTGTGCACCTAGTTAAACTAGCAAATTTGAGAGCAAACCTTCAGACAAGGAGTCAGAAATTTTACCTTGCAAATATCTTTTATGAAGAATTTACTTCAAGGTGAACTTTAATAAGACCAAAGAGAAACCAAATAGAAATAGGACGGACACACACACACACCCCAAAATAGAACTCAGAAAAATAATATATCCAACCTATAAGTAACCCTGAGTGAAGCAAGGGAACAGAAGGCATTGCAAAGATGGTATTTGGAAACAAAACAAAACAAAACTTGACCAAATATATGACATGATGTAGCATTTGAAAGGGAAAAAAAAAAAGTACAAAAAAGGCAAATAGTGATAGTAGAAAAATCAATTAGAAAGAGAAAATATTTAAAACCCAAACAGGAAAGGACACATAATCATGCCATTCTTCTTGTCTATGTAATGACCAGATGAATATCTGCATGGATTATCAGGAGAGGAAACTCCAGTCCAGCTCCAGCAACCTGAGAAAGCAAGAACTGGAAGGGGATCTGAAATCACTTTGGGATGGTGAGAGCACAGGCTGCATTATAAGAGGCTCCATCAGAGAGAGTCTGTGTATTATACGAGAAATTTCTGGTTTATTTTGTCTTCTTATTTTTTGGAATTAGAGGCTACTGACAGCTTTAAACACAGAAGTAACAAAAGTTCAGTTACTGACATATCGCTCTGGTGGGGGTAGTAGACCAGAAGTAGATAAGAGTGAAGGCAGGGAGACCTCACAGGGGGGACGTGCGACTGGCCAAGTCTATCTGGCCTTTTGTTGCAGAATTAGAATAGCAGGGTAACCAATAAAGAGGTATCAATACTATGCATCTTAGAGCTCTTCCATGAGCTTTCTTTTGAAGATGACCAGTTCTTGTTTATCTTCCAAATGGGGAAAGGAATGCAGAAAACATTCTGGGTTTGATATCTTCAAGAACACCACAGAAGCAGAAGATACTTGCAATAGAATAAGTAGATTTTTTTTTTCAAAATTCAAGTTTTTATTACATAGTTCCCAAACTTCCACACCTCCAGTAAACTAAATACTGTCCAAGGTCTGAGAACTTTTGTTCTTGTTTTCATTCATTATGGGTTCAGAATAAATGCACTAAAAGTGGGGTACTAAAAAGATAGGGCAGCTGTTCTCGGTAAGGGTATATAAATGTCAATCTCCAAAGAACGTATCAGATCCAGGAGTCTGGGTGGGCAGACACTTGGAAATCTGCATTTTTTAACAGATGTTTGGTAGCTCTGGCTTAAACTATACTAACAGGGCTATATATACTTAGTCAACATCCCTTCTTTTAGTCCACCTCACATCCACTTTACATCCACGTTCTTTGCCATTCGTTCTTGCTATCAGTTTGTAAGATGAGCCATGAAACTCTTATAGAAGCTCGTCATTTTTAAGATAATGTCCTCAAATTCTACCATATAATTGCTACCCTTTGTTATCCTGTGTTATTTAATTTGGCAGAAGACTCTGGGCAACATTTTCCATAATTTTTCTCCACCAATTTGGTGCCATGGTGTTTGGAGTTAGAGTAAAAACAAATTATCTTAATGTGAAACTATATATAACCTGTGGAAAGGCAAATATTTAATTGTGCCTAAATTTAAAGTGGTATTTGATTTCAGTATAAAATTAGGTACAAAAAATTGTTCTGTTTTCTGAAATTATCTTTCCTTTTAAGCCATCTTTGCTGAGATTTCTGTTTACTCTCTTATCAAGTTTAATTACTGCTTTTAAAAAGCAAAGAACTTAATGTTTCACACTCTGCTGCCAAAGCTGCTTAAGAACAAGTTTCAGATAGATTGTTGTACATGAGTTTGACCTAGAATAGAGGTATTCATTTGGTTTCTATGCTGTTTCCCTTAAAAGAAAACTATGCACTCAGTTCAGATACATTTTAGTATTGTAGTCAGTTAGTATAATGGGGATTATTTTCATTTTTTTCAGTGTATACACCACTAACATTCATTGAAGAATAAAAAATGCAAATAGAAGGATCTGTGATGAGGTACTCAAAGCTTAATGATGGGTTAGGGAAATGTAGAATCTTGGGAAGCAGAAGATTGGTAGGCTCTCAGACAAGAGCACTTGCAGCTAGAGACACTACGATATTCTCGAGTAGAGTGATGGGTCAGAGAGTTTATTTGTCCCTAGGATTCTTCACATACAGAGGAATTCTAACCTAGTAATTCTGTAATGCCTTTCTCCTTTGGTGCATTATGGATAGAGATCAAAAGTAATGTGCATAAATCTGGATCTAAACCAAGAATTTTCCCTATTGGGAAATGAGCCTCATAAGGACAAAGACTGCCTAGTTCATTGTTCCTTCAATCAGTTCCGAGAACAGAACAATTGCTCAAAAAATACTTGTATTTGGAAGGCAGGAAGACACTAGGAAGGAACCACACCAGTGGGGTATACACCTTAGTATTATTAGATCAGAAGCCCTGAAAATGAAGTGTAGTAGATTCTGATGACACAAGATCTTTATCAGTCCTCTAGCCCCAGAAGTTCCATCCTGAAGGAGAAAACAGATATCATGTGACGGCTATTTCAAGGATGTGGGCTAAGTACTATAGAAACAGGAAAAAAAAAAAAGTTAGAGTTAGTAATGAGTAAAAGTGAGACTAAAATCTAACTTTGAATCTTATGCCCTTTACATGAAGATTCTGTATTCTGTATTCTTTATGTCCACCTTGGTGGAAGTATTATTAGTTTTCACTCCCAATTGCTTCAAGTTTTAAAACCATACTGCAGGTGATGTCTAGCACACCTTTTAGCAAGTTATAAGAACAGACTCTTGAGGATGCGTAGCAAACTAGGATCCTTTCTTCTCATTTACCAATTACTTTCAGAGCCCTGATTGCCATCCAAATGTCATCAAGAAATTTTGATCTTGATCCGGTGTCCAATAGCATTAACAACGCTCAGCCCAGGCATCTCAACAGGCACATGGACAGCTCTATCATGTAACAGAGAATCGGGGTGGAATATAAGCTAGTCCTCAGGGAACTGTATAGAACTGTTTTACTCTATGTTGCAGCGGAAATCTGGGTGTTTCCACATGTACTGCACATGTGAAGGTACCTCACCTGTGTGCTGAAGTGGAAAGAAAGTTGGAGCACTGCCATGATACAGAAAAGCCTATTTTAGGATGCAATAAAACTGTGAGACACAATTCTTCAAGTAGGAATTGCTCTTGAGTTGTTGTTGGAGGAGAAGCTAACCAAAGAGACAAACCTAAACAATGTACAGGTAAGAGAAGGGATAGGACTTTGATTACAAGATCCAGTGAATTTATTTTGTACCAAGGACTCATTTCTGGGCATCCTCCAGTTTGAGAAGCACACATTTTGCTATTTTTATTTAATATTATGACATGTCTTAAGATTATTGATAATCTGATACATTTTTGTAGTGCTTTACATAAAATAGCTAAATTAAGCGAATTGCTCTGTGGTCTAATGACTAATTTTAGAAGATTTAAGTCATAATGCTGCTGAGTCTTGACAACTTAAAATATAATCATGGGCACAATATGGCTAACCAATTCAACTCCATAAACAAATTATGTTTGCTCCTCCAAAGCAAAAAAAAAATTAAAATAAATACAAAATAAATTAGAGTTTTCTTAACTCATAGGATTTCAGTCAAAGACTCTATGCAACGATACAAGAAATAAAGAAATAAAGGAAGAAGTAAGAAAAAAAGGAAGAAGTAAAGATAATGCACACATCATTAAATGGTTTAAATACTGGTAGACTCTTGAGATTCCTAAACTGTTTTCACAATTCTCATCTGCATTTAGCTGTAAATGCAATTGATATTGGATAGCTTGGTTTCTTAATGGTTAAATTCACATTTATTGCAGTAGGGATTTGATAACAAGGCTTTTAAAGTATCAGGCTATTTTGGTTTTGCTTGCATATATCTTTACAAGGTTTCTTTTGGAATCTTCAATTCAATATTCCTAGAATCTTTGTGATATGTGACACTCTGTTTTCCTCCCCCATACAGAATCATTCACTTGGTAAAATTTGCATATGTCTATTTAATAATCAAAGAAAAATAGATATGTGACACTTCTTTATTTTTTAATCACCATATTAACTGACATAGAATACAATATAAAAACAGTACATTCTAAAAACCACTTCTGAATATTGAATTATTTTGGATTTAACTGTCTTCTTGGGATTGTATTCAAAGAACTGTTCAATGTTAAATAACTAAATTTGCTGGCACATTAATTTTTTTGGATTTTATTTATTTATTCATGAGAGACAGAGAGAGAGAGGCAGAGACATAGGCAGAAGGAGAAGCAGGCTCCCTGCGGGGAGCCTGATGTGGACTTGATTCCAGGACCTTGGGACGATGACCTGAGCCAAAGATAGACACTCAAGCACTGACCCAACCAGTCATCCCTATTTGCACATTAATTTATTTATTTTTATTTTTTTTTAATTTTTATTTATTTATGATAGTCACACACAGAGAGAGTGAGAGAGAGGCAGAGACACAGGCAGAGGGAGAAGCAGGCTCCATGCACCGGGAGCCCGACGTGGGATTCGATCCCGGGTCTCCAGGATCACGCCCCGGGCCAAAGGCAGGCGCCAAACCGCTGCGCCACCCGGGGATCCCTGCACATTAATTTAAAACATATTTATTGAATGCCTTTTATGAATATGGTATGTTAAACTCTAGGAATATTATAGTAAAGGAAACAAACTATATTTTCTCAAAGATTGTATAGTGTAGTGGCCATGGAATTAAATAGAGATTTGCAATAAGGTATGGTGAATACAACAAGAAGAGTTTAGTACAGGGATATGGTATAGGTATATTGGGCAGTTGAGGAGAGCTGCCAGGAGAAGTAGCCTCTAAGCGGAGTCCTGAAAAGTAGAAGCAATTACTTTGGTAAAGAAAGGTGGTGAGGAAGTAAGTATGTGAGACGAGCCTAGGCAGAGGGAAAAGAGCTATGAGAGGGCATGGCCCATTGGGGGAAAATGACGGATTAAAACTCAATGTCTGGAAGAGAAGACATGACATTACAGAGGACAGTTGGGTTAAATAAACTTTATTAAGCAGTTTCAACTTCCTTTTGAAGGGTAGAAAGAGCCCTGAAGGATGTTTTTTTAAGATTTTATTTATTTATTGAGAGAGTGTGTGAGAGAGCACAAGCGTTTGGGGAGGTGGGTAAGGGAGAGGGACAAGCAGGTTCCCTACAGAGTAGGGAGCTAGATGCTGCTGGGCTTGATCTCAGAACCCTGGGACCAGGACCTATGCTGAAGTCAGATGCTTAGCCAACTGAGCCACCCAGGCTCCCTGCTCTGAAGGATTTTTAAGCAAGGTAGTGAATGATTGGATTAGTACTAGAGAGAAATCACTATGGTTACAGTGAACGATTAAAGTGTGGCAAGTTTGGGAAAATGGGAAAGGTTTGGTAGTGTTGCTTTTGATTTGAATAAAGATTCTAATGACCAAAAAAAAAAAAAAAAGCTGTTGGAAAGTGAGAATGGAAAGTGGACATGTTTAAAGAATAATTTAAGAAGTGGAATTGCCAGGATATATAGTATTTGGTTATTTGGAGGAAAAGAGACACCAAAGTCGATAGACATTTTGTCTTGGGATATTAGCTACCATTCACAGGGACAGATAGGTACCCCAGGACAGGTTTGGAAGAAGATGATGATCTAGCTTCAAACATACTGAGTTGAATTCTTATGGGGCATCCAAGTGGAGATGTCAAAAATGCATTAGATCCATGGCTCCAGAGTTTAGGGCTGGAAATGCAGACTTGGTGCAATTAAATGAATATAGGCTTCATATGTAACAGTTAAAGCACAGAAACATTAGTGTTGCGTGCACTCATAGAATATGACCTTGTTCTTGAATACCTCTAAAATCTGTTCCAGTAAAAATCAAGTTTTGAAAATGAAAACTTCCATATAGCTATTCTTTTTATGATTTGCATAAATTTTATACCCTATCTTTTCACTATCCCTTTGTACTTTTGTTTACATTGAGGACACCATTTCACCTTCATTAAAATTCTTTCCATATCTGTGTAAAAAACCATTCATAGGGCAGCCCGGGTGGCTGAGTGATTTAGTGCCGCCTTCAGCCCAAGGCCTGATCCTGGAGACCTGGGATTGAGTCCCACGTCAGGCTCCCTGCATGGAGCCTGCTTCTCCCTCTGTCTGTGTCTCTGCCTCTCTCTCTCTGTGTCTCTCATGAATAAATAAATAAAATCTTAAAAACAAAAAAACCATTCATAATCTAGCATATAAAAGTAAACCAGAATCTCCCTTATCCATTGGAGATTACCAATGGATTGCCATTTCATTCCTCTCCTCAGTCTCTGACAAATATTCAGAGTCCAGGAACCAAGAAAGGCCAGAATGAATAAAATAGACAGGTTTGAACTAACATAAGAATTTTATAAAGCTATTTTTTAAACATTTTAATTGCTACCAAAACAATGTGACTATTTCTTTCACTCTACTCTTACAGTGAACAATAGCCCTAACTGGCAAACTCCTAGGCAGTCTTCTGAAACCCCTAGATTTGGAATGAATACTGCTATATGCCCTGTCTGGCTTCCAGTAATTCCTGTACTGAGGTCTCAGATTCTCTCCTTTTTAAAAAATATTTTATTAATTCATTCATGAGAGACACAGAGAGAGGCAGAGACACAGGCAGAGGGAGAAGCAGGCTCCATGCAGGGAGCCCAACGCAGGACTCGATCCCAGGTCTCCAGGATCACACCCTGGGCTGAAGGCAGCACTAAACCGCTGAGTCACCTGGGCTGCACCCTCAGGTTCTCTCCTAATTTGAGATCTTGAATCCTTCTCCAGAGTGACACTGACAGTTGCATAGACAGGCCTTGTTACTCACACCTACTGGGAGGATAAGACTTTACTCCTGCTTGCTCTTCCTGTATGGGGTTGTCACAGGGCATTTTCTGAACACTGTATTTCTCAGAGAAATTCTTTCCTATGAACTTTGGACTTGTGCCTCTTCCTATATAGGATACAGAATTTTCCACAGAAGTTGAAGAGTCAATCAGAATCCTTTAAGCAGAATGCTTACATAACCAACCTTCTATCCTAACTCCTCAATGCCATAGGATATCTTTTTTCGTAAATATCTTGGTAACTCCATAAAAAATGTTATCATATCTTTATAATCTTTTAAATTTACCTAGATAAATACATGGATAATTGAGGACAATTTTATTGTTCCAAAGCCTTACTATAATTATATCAGAGGAATAAAGAAAGGGAGAAAAAAAGAAAAAGAGGAAAGGAGAGAAGAGAGGAGCAAGGACAGCGGCACAATTTTAGAATAAAAAAATAGAGTTAACTAATCTTAGCAGAAATCTACAGCCTGCATAACGTCACAGAAGAGAATCAACCTATATATACTGTGGACCCCCTGAAGGTAGCTGGGTTTAAGCGCAAAGCTGAAACAAGACAGTTAAGCAAAGTTTGCTCACTGAAGCGCTTGACTTGTCAGCAACCTTCCCTCACTCTGGAGCACCCAGGATACAGGCAATAGGCATAAACTCCAAGGCAAGAGGCTTCAATACTCTTCTCTGGAGAAATCGAATGGCCCTAGGCAAATGTACCTACCAACACTGAAGTTTGAAGATGCTTCCTTTCCCCACTGAGAGGCACCAGGCTTCTGGCCGGTCCCCCTGAATAAAGCCCACCGGTCCAAACAGCCCTCTTCCCTAACATGGAGAGGTGTAAGACCTCAAAACTAGGTCTCACAGCCTTGTATTAGAATACACACAACCAAGAATCACATGGCCTGTGTAGAAATCTCTAATATCTAGAGACCAAAATAAACAGAAAAGCACAAACCAAGGGAAGGAGAGACTGTTCTGGGAACAGAAGAAAAGTGTTTTAAAATAAACATGGTATATTCATGAAATAACATAATACCATACAAAAGAATGATTGGCAGATTGAAGCAGGAAGGGGAAAAAGATATCTATAAATCATCCTATGGGTTTATGTCAAAAGTAGTATCCACCAGCATGTTGTAAAATTATTAGTACATCTGAAAAATTTAGCATTACATTAGAAAGTGAAGCAAATGCGAGGCGCCTGGGTGGCTCAGTCGGATAAGCATTTGCCTCCAGCTCATGATCTCAGGGTCCTGGGGTCAATCCCCATGTTGGGTTTCCTGTCTTAGCGGAGTCTGTTGCTTCTCTCCCTCAGCCCATCCCCCTGCTCATGCTCTCTTTCAAAAACAGAAACATCTTTATAAAATTTTTTTTTAAAAAAGAAAATTAAGTTAGTGGTAAAATAAGTTATTAATTCAGGAAAAAAGAATATATAAAATCATATATACATACAAATACATACATAAAAAATACATTCAAGCATACCACTTGTCTTAGGAGTGAATCATACTTACATAAGCATAATAAAATAAACCATGAGTAAATTTAATTTTAAAAATGTCATTACCTATGAGGGGAGGGGGGAGGTAAATGTGGTATGTAAATGGAAAAGAGCTAAAAATTCATACACTAGATTAGGAATCAAAATATAATTTCTAAAATAGATAAACCAACAAATAAAAGTACATGAATATTACTTTAAAATATATAGTCACATATCAGATTGAATTAATCAGCTGAAAGTGATATTCTTAAAAGAGGAGAATGTAGGTTGGTAACAGGTATAATAGGTCACACTTGTTATTGAACATTGGCCTTTTTGCTCTACTTGACTTTTTTTTTTTTAAATCTACTTGACTTTTTAAACATGTTCATACACTACTGTGTTAAAATAAAAATAAAATAAAATATACTTATCTGGCAAAACCTTATGGAAAGATGCAAATTTAATTCATTTTAAAAAATATTTGTTTACTTTGGGGGTGTAGAGGGAGAGAGAGAGAATCTCAAGCAGACTCCTCACTGAGCACAGAGCCCAATGTGGTGTCCAGGGTCATCACCCTGATATCATATCCTGAGTAGAAATAAGAGTCTGATATAAAACTGACTGAGCCACTCAGGTGCCCCACAACTTTAATTCTTGAATCTGATTCATCCTTCTATATTGTATAGTAAAGCAAATGTGTATTTTAATAAAGTAAATATTCCCCTCAATGGTGTCAAAAATTTGAAAATGTGGGTTCTTGGGCAATCAGTCTTGTTTTTTTTTTTTTAACAAGAATATTCTTGGCATCCTTTCTGAAGTTCATCTGCTGAGAACCAGCATTTCATATATTTTGTGTAAAAAGTCTTAGAAATCTTGGCTGCCTCATTTCAGGAAATGTTGGTTGTTTATTTTGAGATAATGAAAAAATCCTGTTTTCTTTCAGTACTTTGGAGCATCTTTTAGATATATTCAAATTCTGACCAAAAGACCAAAAAAAAAAAAAAAAAAAAAAAAGGATATATTCAAATTCTGCATCCTTACTGGATGCTAATGTAATTTCAACTTCTAAAAATGTTAATGGCTGAATGTTTGGGGCAATGATAGCTCCCCTTTACCCTGGACACAATCAGTTTCCCAAACTTTCTTCTTCCAAAGCAAAGAAGTTCAAATCTTTACACTTTGCAATCTAACCTATGAAACACTGTAACACATTTGAAGGATTTACATTAAGGAAACAAACAAACAAACAAATACAAGCAGGAAATATTAAGCTTAAATTGTTTGTAAATCATGTAGGCTTGTTCCCATGCACATATAATATAATCAGCACAGAAACTGCCCTCTTGTAATGAAGAAGCAGATGAGCTAGATTCCTACTTAGCTGAATCTCTTAGATTTGAACGAGGAATTATCAGAATCCATCTCACAATCAAAGCTACATAGACAGTTCTACTGTTAAACTGTTGTAAGGATTTGAAAGGTAACTCTATCATACTCTAACCCAAATTCTGCAAGAATATAATCTTTTTCTCTTCTCTCCTTCCTTTCCATATATTGTAAGTTCCAGAAGATCAAAAACCTTTTCTCACCTTTTGGAAGATTTCTTGTCTTGAATACTTTGAAGTAAGTCTTTGTGAGCATTTGACTTAGTCTCCATTCAAAACTGAGTGGAAATGCTATGTTCTCTTATTTAAGAGCATTTTCACAAGAATAAGACAAAGGAAAGGGACAGGAAATATAGGCAAACTGACTTATTTAATGAGATTGGACACATTAGGAAAGAACCAGGCATATAATTATGTGAGATGGGGGAGCACAGACAGAAAGAAATGGAGAGAATATCTTTTCATAGAATGTTTTTTATGCTTACTTTGATCATTTAAACAGATAATTTTTTTCTATCAAATATATCATTAGAAAAACAATAAACCTGCATATAGGTTAGGAACATCATTTTTAAAAGTAAGTCATATCATTTAGATTTTGTTCATCAAGTTTCATTTATTCTTCGCTTTCACCTCTAGAAAAGGAGTTGCAATTAATTGTTCAACCAAGAATTACAATAATGAGGAAAATTAATGGTGATTTTAAGAGCAATCTGATCAAAGCATTAGCTTCCTGACTTTGAAAAGCCAGCTCCTTTTACAATAAGCAATCCCAAGCACCAGTTACTGGGTGTAGGGACTCAATCTTTCAGTCATCAAAGACCTCCTGTACTTTTTCTAATTAAACTGACAGAAACACTGAGGAGTGCCAAGAAACCTGATAATGAAAAGTACTAAATCCTTTACAAAATTTTAAGCTGAACAAGGCATAGTATCTGGCTCAAAGGCAAAGGAAATATTAATTTTCTTATACATAATTAACTTAAATTTTTTCTTAAAGGAGCAAGTTAATGAATGACAGGAAATGATGCTCTAATATAGATTCCTCTTAATTTAAAATTTGAGTCTGTTGCCTTCTAGCTCTACTAGGTGTCTATTCTGGGGAAATCTTATCTAGGCTGGTGATCTTGATGTCATTTCCAATGAGACAATAAGACCTGTATGAAGGTCATTTTAAAAGAAAGAGACCTTGAAATAGACTAAAAATTCCAAAAGGTAAAGCGTTCCTGATTTACGGGAATTATGGCAGACAACATTTCTATTTTCTTAAAAGCTACAAAGAAATATATAAATCTTATGAGATTTATTCATTCAAACGGCTAATATGTATTGAATACCTACTGTGTGCCAGGTAGTGTATTAGGCACCAGGAATATAATAATGAACAAAACCAGTAACAGTTCCTGACTTTGTATGGCTTATAGACTGGTAAAGAATATTGGAACTAATGAAATGACTTAAAAATGAATGTCTAATGACATTTGATATGTAGATATACAGATAGCCAAAGACATAGGATGGATTACAATACTCCATGGCAGCATTGTAGACTAAAGGAATCAGGAACGATTTCTTGAGGAAGTGGCTTTTGAGTGGGTGTCTAAAGGAGAAGTAGGATTTAACTGGAGCAAAGAACTACTGGGGAGAGGAAAGTGTGGGTAAGGAAAATTCTGTAGACAAAACAATAGGCATGGTAATCCTGGGGTGTCAGGAAACAGGGCATTTCAGGAACTGAGGGAAGGTGGCTGAAATATATTGGTGGGTGGGCAGAGCACTGGGAGACATGATGCTTCAGACACAGGTATAGACTAAAGGGTTTTGAAGATCATCCAAGGATTTTCATCTCCTCTGCCCTTATTTATTGTTCATTTGTGTCATTGACAATTAACTGATTATCTTTTATCTTCATAGTGACTCCTATTTTTCCATACATACACTATGGTCAAATATTTTAATGTATCAAATAAAAATTCACTCATTGGACTGATATTTATTGAGCGCTGTCTTTGTGCCACTTATCACTCTAAGAATTAAAAAAAAATGGTAGTGAACCAAACAGATTAAAAACCTTTATGGTAGCTTACATTTATAATGAGGAAAACAGAGAAATAATGACATAAATAAGTAAAACATAAGTTGATTAGATGTTAAGTGCTAAGGATAAAAAAAATAGGGAATAGGAGCTGGAAGTATAAAAATATACATTCCTGTTTGAATATATACTTGTTGATATTCACGTTGTTTTGTATGAATACAATTTAAAGTCATGAAAATGGTTTTGTGCTACAGATTTTGTTTAGTTTCTTATATTTTCTACTTAGAACCATGTTCTTTAGATCCTTTATATTATTAGGAGTACATGGAATCTGTTTTTTCTGTTGCATAATACTCAGTGTTTCTCCACATTTTATGTATAAATATTCCACATGATGGAAAACCAGATTGTTTCCATTCCTTATTCTAAGTCATAGATCCATGGATTTGTGTGTGTTTCTGGTGTGGGTGGGGTGACAGTGGAAGAGCAGGTGGGCCGGCTTTGCGTTTTGAAAAAATGCTGGATGCTACATGAAAATTGGAGTGGAGGGAGTCTAGAATATATGTAAATAAATTATTTAGGAGACTTACTGTAGCAATCCAGGAAGAAATAATGCATCTTACACTAGGTGGATGGTAATGGTGGAACTAAGGAAAAATTAGAGGACCTAAATAATGTTTAAAAAGTAATGTTGATTGGCCCTGGTGTTAGAATGGATATGGAGGTGAGGGAGAAAGATATTTCAAGAGTGATCTCTGGCTTTCGAGTTTAGGGAAATGGATGGATAAAGAATTGTTCACTAAGATAATGAACACAAACATGATCCTTTAAAGAAAAAGACTACATGGAACTAACACTGGTTAACATATATAATCACAATACAAATGGCCAACAGACACGTTAAGAAATGCTCCACATCACTTTGCATCAGGGAAATACAGATCAAAACCGCAATGAGATACCATCTCACGCCAGTCAATATGGCTAAAATTAACAAGTCAGGAAATGACAGATGTTGGCAAGGATGTAGAGAAAGGGGAATCCTTTACACTGTTGGTGGGAGTGCAAGTTAGTACAACCACTCTGGGAAACAGTATGGAGGTTCCTCAAAAACTTGAAAATAGAATGACCCTAAGACTCAGCAATTGCACTACTAGGTATTTACCCCAAAGATACAAATGCAGTGATCTGTAGGGGCACCTACACCCCAATGTTAATAGAAGCAATATCGACAATAGCTAGACTATGGAAAGAGCCCAGATGTCCTTTGACAGATGAATGGATAAAAAAGATGTGGTCTATACATATATACAATGGAATATTAGTCAGCGATCAGAAAGGATGAATACTTACCATTTACATCAATGTAAATAGAACTGAAGGATATTATGCTGAGTGAAATAAGTCAACCAGAGAAAGACAATTATCATATGGTTTCACTCATATGTAGAATAGAAGAAACAGCACAGAGGATCATCGAAGAGGGGAGGGAAAATTGAATGGCAAGTCATCAGAGAGGGAGAAAAACCACGAGACACTCTTAACTATAGGAAACAAACTGAGGGTCGCTGGAGGGGAGGTGGGTGGCAGGATGGGTAACTGGGTAATGGGTATTATGGAGGGCAAGTGATGTGATGAGCACTCGGTGTAATACACAACTGATAAGTTATTGAACACTACATCTGAAACTAATGGTGTACTATATGTTGGCTAATTGAATTTAAATAAAAAAATACAATTACACAGTGAAATATTCTTTAACCATTCTATGCAGCAACAATTCACGGAATACCTACTATATCCTGTTAACTGTACTGAGAGTATAAGTCTGACAGAGAGACAAAAAGGACAATGAAAATATAATTCTATAATTACTATGGACAACAAAAATATAATTTTGTAATTACTATAATTACTATGATGAAAACCATAAGAAAGCACAGGTACAAAGCATATTGAAATCTGTTTGGAGATGAACAGAATTTTGCCACACCCTAGAGGAGAGCAGAAGGAAATCCAAGCACAACGTCATGTTCATGTGGATGACAGTAACATTTTAGAGCAACTTGAAGGAATCTGCATATGTTGGAGGAATTAATGAAGTGGAAGCTGCCAGGGATGAGAAAGATCGTATCCTTCTATAGCATAAAAAGAATTTTACGGAAAAGTTGATGGAAGCTATTTGAGCCGAGAAGTAACCCTATTAGATTTGGATAAAAGATTACTCTAGTCCCAAGAGAAAAAAAGCCAGTAAGGGTACTTTCGGTGTTCTCTGACACGGTTAGAATGTGAACAACGACAATGATACTGGGAATAGACCAGAGGATGAAGATGTTATTTAGGGGGTTAGGATTGGAAGGATTGGATGATTACTTGAATGTTGTGAGGAATCAAGGGTGACTCCTATGTTTCTGACTTGGGCAACCATGTTAATAGGTATGATGTTTACTAATATTGGGACTACAGGGGTGACAAGTTTTGAGGAGATGCTGTGCTCTAGTTAGGAGAATTTTTGTTTATGTTTCTTTCAAGGACAACACACATGGAGGCTATATCTAGGTTTAGACCCAGGGATTAGGTCTGAATTACAGATACAGATTAAGAGTGGGTGTATGTGTAGACTGAGAAGTAAAAGAATTAAGACAGGCACAACAATAAGTGAAAGGAAAAGTGAGTAAGACAGAATGGACAAAGATAGGAAGAGAGAAAAACCAGGAAGAGAGAGAGAGAGAGAGAGACTATGACTATACCGTATTCTATATATATTCTCTAAATGTATAAACATTTTCTAAAATGTTACACTGGTTTATGTCTTTTACATACAAATTCAATTTATCTTTGTATGTGATGGTGTACTTTTAACAACGAATTCACGTTTATAGTGTTTGGATTTTATGGCACCGATAAAGTTTTAATATATAGTTAAAATGACTGCTCTATAAAATTTCCCCTTGTCTTGCAGTTTACGTGCCCTTGTATTCAGCTTAACATACCCCTCCCATAATTTCCTCTACATTTTCTGCTGTCTTTGCATCTGTTTCTCATGTATGTGGGCTGTTTTTTCTATCAAAAAAAAAAAATCTCACCATTTCTAATTTTCATTTTACTCTCTTCCTCATCCTTTATACATATTTGTAAATGTATCATAAAATTTCCAAGGTCTAAGAAGACCCTGAATACTAACAGAATGAATTATATTAACAATAATAACCTAGATGTCACTACTTTTCAAGCACACCTCCTATGAGGACCTTTGCCCTTTGCCAAGTGCCTATGATACTGCATCTGGGCAGGATGTTACTGCTTGTCCAGCATTTTAACCCCTTCTCTCTGTTTAAGAAGTCCATCATTGTGTGAATATTGTGAGAATAAAGATCCTGTTTCCCATTCCAGTGATATGGAAAAAAGCCCATCACTCTGAGCCCGGGTAGCTAGAGTACAGACATGTGACCCAATCTCAATCAGACACCCTTGCTGAAGACTTTGAATCTGGACAGATTAACCTAAAGAAGCAGAGAGAGTTGAAAATGTTTTCCAGCATCCAACAGCATAAGTCCAGTGGTTGGGCCCCACTTCCAGGGCTGACAGTGCCTGTATCTGTCAGAAGTCAGACACTTAACTGGGTTCTTCCTTTATAGTAAACAATCTTTGCATGAAAACACCATCATATATTCCATCTCATCAGTAGTCAAACATACCCCTGATGATAAGTAACGTTCAGCATTTTTTCACATAACTGTTAGCCATTTGCAGATTATCTTTGAAGAAATGTTTTAAGTCCATAGACCATTTTTTAATTGGGCTATTAGGCATTATCTATTTATTTATTCATTTGAGTTGTAGGAGTTCCTTATATATTTTGGAGATTAATCTTTTTTACCCATTTCCAGTAGTGATTTATTGATTACTATGCGGCAGACACTGTGGGTTCTAGTGCTATAACTATAAATAATAAACTCTCTTAAGATAGTTAAATAATAATTTAAATCTTTAATAGACTTATAGTCCAGTTGAAAAGACTTATAAGCAAATGATTACAATAGAATTTGATTAAGTTAATAAAATTGTGTTCTCTTTCTCCGGTTTCCTGTCTTCCAGAAAGACTTACTGCTCATTACATATTTTATTTTATTTATTTATTTATTTATTTATTTATTTATTTATTTATTTATTTTTATTTATGATAGTCACAGAGAGAGAGAGAGGCACAGAGACACAGACAGAGGGAGAAGCAGGCTCCATGCACCGGGAGCCCGATGTGGGATTCGATCCCGGGTCTCCAGGATCGCGCCCTGGGCCAAAGGCAGGCGCCAAACCGCTGCGCCACCCAGGGATCCCGTCATTACATATTTTAATGTTTTTTCCTTTTTATCTTTTGACTCCCTTCTCCCATTCTAACCCCACTCCACCTCTCGCAAACACCAATCGGTACTCTATGAGCCTCTTTATTTTTGTTTTAGATTCCATATATCAGAGACACAAACATACGGCGTTTGTCCTTCTCTTACTTATCTCACTTAGTTTAGTGCCATTGAGGTTTACCCATACTGTTGCAAATGACAAGATTGAATTCTTTTTCTTATAGCTGAATACTATTCTATTGAATATATAGTTGGCCCTTGAACAACATGAATTTGACTGCACAGGCCCACTTATATGTGGATGTTTTTCAAGAAATATATTGGAACAATTTTTGGAGGTTGTAGTAATTTGAAAAAACTCTCAGATAAACTGTGTCACTAGAAATATCCAAAAAATTAAGAAATAATTAACTCTGTATAGTTACTGGAGAAACTGTGTATCAGTTTATCATCACAGGTGCTTTTTATAAAATGTAACAATGTTTCCAATACCCTATTATGAATATGATTGTGATACTGTATGCCATAAAAATTTTATGATTCATTCATTAGTGTATAGACTAGGCTACTGTGAAGGAATCTTATCAATTACACTAGGCTACCATAAAGCAATCATATTGCTGCCTCTTTGTTATCAATGTATGAAGCATTTTACCTGGAAATGAATAGGATTTTTTTCACATTATCGTTCTATTTTTTATATCTAGTGTTAGTAATACAAAATGTTTTGTTTTATATAAGACAATATCGATATAGGTACTGACAATTTGTCTTATAAACAGATGACATAAATTCATGGTATTGATAAATATAGTATAGTACTGTGAATGTTTTTCCTCTTCCTTATGACTTTTTTTCTTTTCAGATTTTATTTTATTTTTTAAATTTCATTTATTTATTCATGAGAGATACAGAGAGAAAGAGAGGCAGAGACACAGGCAGAGGGAGAAGCGGGCTCCATGCAGGGAGCCCAACGTGGGACTTGATCCCGGGTCTCCAGGACCACAACCTGGGCTGAAGCTGGTGCTAAACCGCTGAGCCACCCATTTTATTAACCGCTGCCCTATTTTATTTTTAAAGAGAGATTATTAATTAATCTGAGAGAGAGAGCACAAGAAAGGGGAGGGGCAGAGGGAGAGGTACAAAGCAGACTCCTTTCTGAGGAGGGAGCCCAACACGGGGCTCCACCTCAGGACCTTGGGATCATGACCTGAGGATAAGATAGATGCTTAACTGACTGAATCACCCAGGTGCCTCTAATATTTATTTTTTGTAATCTCTACACCCAAAGTGGAACTCAAACCTATAACCCCTAGATCAAGAAACCAATACTCCACCAACTGAGCCAGCCAGGTGAATTCCTATCAAATTCTTAAGGAAATTTTTTGCAAAAATAGGAATTTCCAAAATTCACATGGAATCTCAGGGACCTCAAGAAGCCAAAATTATTTTGAAAAAGAAGAAAGTTGGAGGACTCCTACTTCCTGACTGCAAAGTTACAGTAACCAATATAATGGGGGTGGGATATGAAGACAGACATAGAGATCAATGGAATAGAACTGGCACCCCAGACACAAACCTTGACATATGTGGCCAGATGATTTTCAATAAGGTTGTCATGACCATTCAATGGAGAAAAAAAAATGTATTGAACAAATGGTGTTGGGAACAGTGGCTATCCATGCAAATGAATGAAGTTGGACCTGACCTTACACCATGTACAGAAATTAAAAGACCAAACATCCAAACATAAAAGTCCAAACTGTAAAAGGTTTAGAAGAAAATGCAAAAGAAAAACTCACTGAAAAGAGATTCCCCAGTGATTTCTTAGATATGACACCCAAAGCAAAGACGACAAAATAAAAAAATAGATGAATTGGATTGCATCAACATGGAAAACTTCTGAGCATCAAAAGACACAATCCAGAGAGTCATAACACTAGTTACGGAATGAATAGAATACAGGGATGAAATGTACAGCAAAGGAAATATACTCAATGGTATTTTAATGGGGTTGCATTGTGACAGATGGGAGCCGCATGGTGTAGAGTAGAGCATAACATATATGTTTGTTCAATCACTATGTTGTACACAGGAAACAAAAGTCACATTGTGTGTCAACTAAAGTTCACTAACAAAACAAAACAAAAAAGTGAGGGCAACACATGGATTAGATGGAAATATTTGCAAGTCATATCCGGTAAGAGGTTAATCTGCAGAATATATAAAGAGCTTCTGCAATTCAACAACAAATGACAATCACCCAGGGGACCCTTTTTTCTTCCCCATTTGCAAAACCCCCTTTTATGTGTGGGGCTTTCTGGGGCTGACAATTCCTCTCTTCATATTCCAGGCTGGACCCAAGGTGCCATGAGAAATCTGAGAGTTAAGGAGAGGAAGTGCCTGCAGACATGTAATCAGAGAGTTGATGGACAGATTTGGGATTTGCTTATGACAAGCACATGGGAAATAAGTTTTCTAGGCTCTTTTCTGAAAGGCGGACAGACCTTCGCCCTGGTGTTCAGTGTAGATGCTCCAGGGATGCTCTTATAAAAGACTGTGATAGTTTTGACTGTGGTCTTATTGAGGTGGGTGCCATTGTTCTAGATGGGGCAGGTATAGGATCCACTATCATTCTCAGTGATGTTGGGGATAAAGAGCTCCTGTATGGATGGCTGGGGTCTCCCACTGATGAGCCAAGAATACTGTGCAGGTGGCTTGGAGGCTGCGTGTCAGGAGAGACAGAGGTTTGCCCCTGGACAGTAATAGGAGTCCTTATGACTTTCTTAAGAGCCTTTTATTCTCTCCAGAACACTTGATTATAAAAATGAAGTTCATAGTACATTTAACATATGAAATATGTATTATCCAACTGTGTTATCAGTAAGGCTTGTGGTTAACAGTAGGCTATTAGTAGTTAAATATTTGAGGAGTCAAATGTTATATGTGAATTTCAACTGCATGGGGAGGTTAGCATCCCACACCCCCACATCATTCAAGGGTTAACTGTATATATTACAGTTTCATTACCTCAGAGGTAATGGGGGTTAATTTCCCTTCATCAGTCCACTTTGGTTGGGGTGGAGTCATAGCATAACCTTTTTTTTAAAGATTTATTTATTTATTTATTTATTTATTTATTTATTTATTTATTTATTTATGATAGACATAGAGAGAGAGAGAGAGAGAGAGGCAGAGACACAGGCAGAGGGAGAAGCAGGCTCCACGCAGGGAGCCCGATGAGGGACTCGATCCCAGGACTCCAGGATCGTGCCCTGGGCTGAAGGCAGGCGCGAAACCTCTGAGCCACCCAGGGATCCCCATAACTTTCTTTTCACAAACCTTTTCTCCCCCTTTCATACCCTCCTACTCTTCCATGCCAGCTTCTTGACACTTACTGGGTTTGGGATGCAGTTACTTTACTTTCCTGAGCTTCCTTCAGTGTCTTCATCTACATAATTGGAAACAATAATGATATGACATCTACTTTATAGGTTTTTGTGAAGATTAAATGATTATATATCTCTATCTCTATCTCTATATCTATATATATCTTTGAATAGAGCCTACTATATAGTAAAGGTTTCTTATTGCTACTTTCATTATCATTACTACTGTCATTAATTTCTATCGTATCCTACCATCTCTCTTGAAATTTCCAATTTAATATTCTTTAATTCCTGGTATGACTATGTTGATATACATAATAAAATACTTTTTTGTGTATGGTTAAAGGGATGTTAAGCACTTATTGTTATGCAAAGAGAAATTTAAGAAATTGTTTTTTAAATCATAGTAGGTATAATACTGGACTTGAGGGCATAATCACTTTTTGCCTTTTTTACCTCCCGTAGTCTCTCTTTGCTGGTTTACTTTGAGGTAGAGGTGATGTGGCCAGGCTTCTAGATGCTGAGTCCTAGTGGTTACTCAGTAGAGCTGGCTATGTGGACACAATACCAGTACTACACATTGTAGGCTGCAAGAACTCTTAAAGGCCATCTAGCTCAATCACTTGACTTTCATGGTATACAATGGAGGCATGGAGGGTTGAATGTTAATGCTGTTTCAAACATGTACTCCAAAACACTGGCTCTGGGGAGATATTAATAGAGTTCCATGACAATTAGTTCCACAGTCTAGCAAATTTGAAAAATGCCAGAAATACAAATTTATACAAGTTTCTTCATTGCAAGACTTCTCAAAACTTTAAAATACAAATTTGTAATATAAATCTTTCAAGAAGAATATGGTAGGTAGTATTCTCTATTTTTCAAGACCTCACAATGTTCCTTCTTCTTTGAGGTTGGTGGTGGAATTTCAATCTCCTGTGTTCTTCTAAGTATCCATTAGTTAACACTGGTTTAGAATGATGGGATATTATGGTCAGAAGGATCTTGAAAGTCACAGAGGCACAACTAGGAGAGCAGAGACTTGGAGCCAACCATCCAGTTAACGAAAAATAGGGCAACATTGACCTTGCACCAATTGAAACTTTTCCAATGGAAAAATGTTATTCCAAGCACAAACTGTCAAAAAATGTTGGAAGCAACTTCAAATTTGCCACTTACTACCTGACAGACCTCCTACAAGTTACTAAACATCTTTGAGCTTCAGATTCCTCCTCTGTAAAAAGGATTAAAAGAATACTCTCAGCAAAGAAAATTATAGTGAAATTATAGAAAATCACTGTGAAAATTATAGTGTGTGCAAAGCATGGTGCCCAGTGTTCAGGGTTCTCCAGAAAAACAAAACTAATAGGATAGTCAGGTCTGAGAGTCAGGAGCGCCCAAGGGTAGTAGAACATCAATGTCCCAGCTCAGCAGGGCAGACAGCATGCTCAATCATCCTCAATCTTTTTGTTCTACTTAGGCTTTCAACAAACTGGATGATGCCCACACACTTTTGAGAGAGCCATCCGTTTGACTTTGTTCAAAAATTCAAATGCTCATCTCTTCCAGAAACACCCTCGAACATCCCAGAGACAACATTTAACCAGATATTTGGGCAACCTGTGGCCCCATGTTGACACATAAAATTAACCATTACATCTAGTGTTGTATTTGATGTTTTGATGTTGTAGTTATTCCAGGCCAAATATTTATCCATGTGTATATCCCCTTTAGAACAGCACTGCCAAGAGAGCTCTTAGCCCATGTTTGGCAATTCCAGCAACTATTTACCAATGCATTCTAATAATAGATTATTATTTCATTAGCCCTGGCTATTAGAAAACATTTCTTTATATCAAGCCACAGTCTTCATCTCTTTATCTATTATTTGTCTAGTTCCACTCCTTAAAGGTCACTCAGACCAAGTCTCATTTCTCTATCATATGTAACTCATCAGTCGTTTAAATACAGTGCTCATGTTCTCCTACAGCCTTCTTAGTAAAGGTCGAAAACCAAGTTATGGCAAATACAAGGCTAGCATTTGCACTTTTAATTCCTGAGTCTCAACTATATACTTGGACAAATAACTCTGCTTTCCTTGGATCCCTACCAATGCTTTGGTCATCTGGAACACTGACAATTCTTTGCTGGCTATCTTCTGCATTTTAACATAGTTTTAGAACCTTTTTTTTTTTTTTTTTTTTTTTTTTTGCTACAAATGAGGATAGATTGGGTTTTTAAAAAAATTTATTTAAATTCAATTTAGTTAACATATACTATATTATTAGTATCAGGAGTAGAATTCCATGATTCATTGGTTGCATATAACACCCAGTGTGCATTACACCAAATGCCCTCTTAAAGCTCATCACCCAATTACCATATCCCCTCACCCACCTCCTCTCCAGAAACCCTCTGTTTGTTTCCTAGAGTTAAGAGTCTAGTCATTTGTATGTCTTCTTCAGTGAAGTCTGTTCATGTCTTCTGCCCATTTCTTGACTGGATTTTTTTTTCATTTTTGGGGTGTTGGGTTTGGTAAGTTCTTTATAGACTTTGGATACTAGCCCTTTATCTAACATATTATTTGTGAATATCTTCTTCCATTCCATAGGCTGACTTTCAGTTTTGTTGATTACTTCCTTTACTGTTCAAAAGTTTTTTTATCCCGATGAAGTCCCAATAGTTCATTTTTGCTTTTGTTTCCCACAGACTCTATTTCAATGTTATTTGTCAGAAAATGTGATAGACATGATGGTATGGTTTGGTTGACACCAAAGAGATCAGAACTTTCTAGAATACACAAGTGCAGCTTAGGATGCAAACAACTCCATCAGACAATCAACCTGCTCTGAGGATTGGAGCAATGTAGCACTCTGAAAACTGCAGTATTGTAGCACCATTTAATTCCTTCAAACATAATACCAATTCTTGTACTTGAAAGTGGATTGCTAACACACACACACACACAAAAATTCAAATGACTGTTCTACAACTGGAAATCCCTGTGCCCCTTGGCAAGGCCTGTCAAAGTCCATTCTCTCTCTAACAACTCAGCTGTCCGCTCCCCCAGCATCTTCCCTTTCTTGCCCCCTTTCTAGCTTTTCAACATGCTGTCTCAAAATTTTCATGCTCATATTTAATGCATTTTGTTACCTTTGACAAAACCTTGATCAATATTTTGTTATTTTGAGGCAGCTGTGATCTACTTTCATTCACTCTTGGGAATGCATCTTTACTCTCCTATGTGATTTCTATTTTTACTCTTGTTTCTGAAAAATAAGATGCCATGAGAATGCATTTTTTTCATTAATAGGGGAATTAGGTAAAATTTAAATGAACATGAAAAGCAAAAACACTTTTCAAATAATTGGAAACCCATGTTTGAAGAATATAAATAATTCTACTAAATAGTATTTCTGAATCTAATTGTATAATAGGATCCTACCAAAGAGTCTACCAAGGAACAAGTGTGGTCTCAAATTGTACATAATAGAATTAAATCAATGATCATTGTAAGGATACCCAGAATAGAAAATAATAAGCAATAAGAATACAAAAATGCGGTTAATCAAAATAAGAATGATTTATAGAGGATGGTTTGAAAATGAAGTAAAATTTCAAACTGGGGAAAAATGGGCAGCCCGGGTGGCTCAGCAGTTTAGCACTGCCTTCGGCCCAGGGTGTGATCCTGGAGACCCAGGATCGAGTTCCACCTTGGGCTCCCTGCCTGGAGGCCTGCTTTTCCCTCTGCCTGTGTCTCTCATGAATAAATAAAATATTTTTAAAAATTAGAGAAAAAGAAAAAAGAAAAAATGAAAATAATGTCATGTCTTTCTGTATTATTAATATTTTCATATACTCAGAGACACTTAACTTCCCTCCCCAACAACCTCCTAATTACTACTAAGAAGGCCTGCCTAGATGAAAGGATAAGGATTTGAAGATTAAAAACAATAAAGAAGAAAATTCTATATATCTTCATCTTCATATATACAATTTAATTAATTAAATGACAAAAAAATGAGGTAAAATGCTAATTAAAATTATTAGTTTCATTTGGGCAAATATTAAGTAGTAAGACCCATTTGACCAGAGGGCAGCTTTCAGTATTCACTGGGCTACTGAATTACATAGAAAAAATGGTGAATCAGGGTAAATTATATCAGTGTTTAGGCATATACCATGTCAAACAACACAACTTATTTTGAACAAAACACTCATATTTATGCTCATTTCTAGGGCAGTGTTGTTTCTTATAGAGGACAGAGAAATCATTTTAGTTAAATTTCTCCTGTTTTCAACAACAAGCCATTGTCTTGTGGGAATATTTGTGAATATCGTCTCCATTACTCACATTATTGTTACTTATAGCTTACTAGCTTTTAAAAAGAAGTAATAAAGGGCATCTGGGTAGCTTAGTCAGTTAACTATCTGCCTGAAGCTCAGGTCATGACCCAAGGGTCCTCGGATTGAGCCCTGAATCAGGGTCCCTGCTCAGTGAGGAGTCTGCTTCTCCTTCTGCTCTTCTCTCTGCTCATGCTCTCTCTTGCTCACTTCTCTCTCTCAAATAAATACATAAAATCTTTTTCAATAAAGTGCTGAAATGTAAGAAATAACACCAAGTGAAGTATAAAATGTAGCATATTCCCACCAGGGAAGATTTTTAGAATATAAAGTAGGAATATAAGATACCAATTTTCAGGAGAAAGCAAAGGATATACAAAGCAAGAATAAAGAAAGTGAATAATTAGTGAGCTTTTGGTAGAAACCAAATACTTGAATGATAAGTACAAAAAAATCTAAGTTTTATATATATATGTCATTGCCTTGGTTTGTTTTCATGAGAAGTTGACAGTGTTATATATACTTACCTGCGAAGCAAAACATTAATCAGAAGTTAAAACTGTCGTACACTGGGAAACTTTCTTGCTCCAAGGTATTATCACATTTTTCCTTTACATTCATAGTCTTTCCCTTGCACTAACCGTCATTTTAGTATTCTTCTTGTTTGCTGTTTTCATTTCTTTAGCTCTTGTCATATTTTCATTATCTCACAGTTCAAATTTTTTTCATTTATATATTTACTTTTTAAAGTTTATAATATATATATATATAAACATATATATATATACACACATATATATATCACATCTTTATCCATTCACCTGTTGATGGGCACTTGGGTTGTTTCCATAATTTGGCTATTGTAGCTAATGCTACTATAAACATCGAGGTGCCTATATAAGTCATAAGAAAGAATGAAATCTTGCCATTTTCAATAACATGAATGGAGCTAGAGTATTATGCTAAAGGAAATAGGTCAGAGAAAGACAAATACCATTTTATTTCACTCATATGTGGAATTTAAGAAACAAAACAAATGAACAAAGAGGGGGAAGAGAGAGAGGAAAACCAAGAAATAGACACTTAACTGTAGAGAAAAAACTGATAGTTTACTAGAGGGGAGGTGGGTAGAGGGGGGATGGGTTAAATAGGTTAAAGACTGCACTTGCTGTGATGAGCACTAGTAGATGGTATGGAAGTGGTGAATCAGGGATCCCTGGGTGGCGCAGCGGTTTAATGCCTGCCTTTGGCCCAGGGCGTGATCCTGGAGACCCGGGATCGAATCCCACATCGGGCTCCCGGTACATGGAGCCTGCTTCTCCCTCTGCCTATGTCTCTGCCTCTCTCTCTCTCTCTCTCTCTCTCTCTCTGTGACTATCATAAATTAAAAAAAAAAAAAAAAAAAGGAAGTGGTGAATCACTATATTGTACACCTGAAACTAATAGTACACTGTAAGCTAACTGGAATTTAAATAAAAACTTTAAAAAGTAAATATATAAATAAAGAAAAAAATCTGAACTGTAAGATAATGAAAATATGACAGGAGCTAAAGAAATGAAAACAACAAACAAGAAGAGTACTAAAATGAAGGTTAGTGCAAGGGAAAGACTATGAATATAAAGGAAAAATGTGGTAATACAATGGAGCAAGATAGTTTCCCAGTGTACAAGAGCTTTATTTTTATTTTTTTAAAAGATTTCATTTATTTATTCATGAGAGACAGAGAGAGAGAGGCAGAGACACAGGCAGAGGGAGAAGTAGGCTCCATGCAGGGAGCCTGACATGGGACTCGATCCTGGGACTCCAGGATAACGCCCTGGGCTGAAGGTGGCGCTAAACCTCTGAGCCATCCGGGCTGCCCTGTACAACTGCTTTAACTTCTGATTAATATGTTTAGCTTCTCAGATAAGTATATATAACACTCTGTCAACTATTCATGAAAACAAACCAAGGCAATGACATAGTATTTCCTTCCCAACTGGGGGCTTTGAGAAAGTAGCCTGTACCTATCACTCCTTCAGACGCTTGGGGGCCAGGTGATCATCTCAAAAAGTGAGAAAAAGTCAACATACTATTATGCTAAGATTTTTTTTAAATGAATGAATTTGTACATTTGCATTTTATTAATACATTAATTTTAAAATTTTGGTAATGCACCAATAGTTTTATAGATATATTTTAAGTCTAGCATATTCATTAGTTGCCTTGCAAATATACAATGTACAGGATTTCTGGCTTAAAAAAATGACAAACATTACCAAAGCCAAAGAATATGTAGTTTCTGATTTCATTATAACTGGAAACTATCTAGTCATTTTTCTTAAGTATATTCATATACACTTAGAATGTTTTGGGCATATAAGAACATCATGTGTTTGCATTTATAGACTGTTTATAAATTAATTATTGAGACAATTTAATCTGAGTTTTAATCTGAATACATATTATAATTTGTTTCTAGACAGAGAATAACTAAAATATTTCATCTCATTGGCATTTTCAGGGACTGTGGTATTCTGTTTAGGTGAATATTCTAGCCTTTTCCTTCAGAAGTTCAAAATTTAAAATTTTAATCACCTTTGAAAGAAATCTTTCTCAAATATTACTTTTCTGCATATGACTTAACCTTTTCTGGATAGCTCGGGTCATTATTAGGAAAATCAATAGCTGTTGCTGGGTGCAATACTCTGCTGTCCTCTGGAAGACTGAAGAGTGCCTCCCCTATAACAAATGACCCTAGAAGACTCTGTTTTTTTAATTTCTTCTGTACATTTTTGGTACTTTTCCCCTGTCTTCAATCACTGTCAGGCTGTCAGTGTGTTGGCCTCCAGGAGACTCCGTCCCCACTTCTCTCTTATGTAAATCATTCCATGGTCCCTCTTCTACTTTGCTGCTACATTTTACTGTAAATGAGGCTTATTAAATTGAGGGGGGACAGGGGAATATAGAGGAGAATAAAGTCACCAAACTTGCAAATACTATTTGAAAATGAGGGGTCCAAGGGACACCTGGGTGGCTGAGTTGGTTAAGCATCTGCCTCAGGTCATGATCTCAGGATCCTGGGATTGAGCCCTGTATCTGGCTCCCTGTTCAGCGGGAAGGCTGGCTGTTCTTTCTCTCTCACTCTTCCTCCTGCCCCAACTCTTGCTCATCCTTATGTTCTCGCTCTCTTTCTCAAATAAATAAAATCTGAACAAAAAGAAAGAAAATGAATGTTCCTGGATATCCTTGAAGGTAGAAATGATAGGACCACCCTGTAGCAACAAGTTACACTCCAAGTCACACTCACACTTGTTTCATCTCCAGGGAAACCAGATAGCTGCATCAGTAGAAATTTCTCTGGAAGTTTAATGGAGAATTCAGAGAATGGGGGTAGAAATTGGAAGCATTTAATCCTCTTGGAAATAATCCTGAGGGACCTGATTTGGGGAGATCTTTCCTTTGTTTCCTAAGGGAACACGTTCCCTTGAGAAACAGCACCCTTCAATATCAGGTCACAGTGCCAAAGGTCAGGTTTCTCTAGTCTAATGCGTGCTTGCTGCTGTAACATTCTTAAGTATGGAATGAAAGTAGGGGGTGAGGAGAAAGAAAACTCTTTGGGAAATTTTAAATCAAGTCATTTCCTTTTATTTCCCCATTATCATAAGGTTCGTTTCAGTTTGAGCTTCCTATACATTGTTTAAAACTTTTTATTAACTCCCAATGTTGTGTTCAGTATTTGGGTTATCATCAGAATTCCCATTGTGAATTTTTCAGATTTATCATTTTGTCTGTTAACTATTTAGTGAAAGAAATTAAATTTTCACATATCATAAGGAAATTTAAAGTCATCCTTATATAAAATGAAAGAGAAAGTTGAGGTGAGAGTAGAAATCCTATTAGTGGCATATAATTAATAATGGAATAAATTTTTATTTCCATTTCCTTTCCTTTAATTCTCTAAGAATAAAAGAATAAAGAAACTCGTGCTCCTTTATAGTTTATTAAAAATAAATAAAATGTTAGCGAAATGCTACACATTCCAAACACCACATGTCCACGTTTATTAAAATGCCTTTACATTTCTTTACATTTCTTTATTGAGAGAACACACGTACTAGTTCCTTTGTTTTAAAATAACTTTCTGAAGTTGCATATTTTCTAATATATCCTAGGACCTTTCTATCTTTCCTTTTTCCTTTCTATTTTTTCCTTTCTATTTTTCTTTTCCAAACCAATGAGGTTTGGCCTCATTACTTCTATTCTCCAACTCTTCACTGAATTCTGTACTAGAGGTACAGAAATCAAGAAAGTCCTTGTAATATTTTTGGAAAAAAATAAACAGAACATGAATAAGAGGGATTATACGAGAACACAATTGCCATGAGTCCAAGAAGTATCTAGGTAAGTACAACCAATAGAACTTGGGTGGAGAGGGGTTTAATGGGAGACACAGTTTTGTTGACTAAGTCTACTAGGTTTTGATTTTGAGTAACTTGACACACCATGAATTACTGTATTGAAAAAACCAGACTATGAAGAATGGCCATAACAAGGTAAGAACTATATTCTGGAGACAGTGTTATAGTTTGTAGGGTACTAAGAGAAAAACAGATATAGGAACTCAGAACATGGACTCACAAGGTTAATCATGAGATTTAAGACAAGAAAGAAATTATTATAATTATGAGACAAGGTTAATCTAGTACAAGATTCTGAGGTCAAATTGGTGCTGCAGCTCCATACTACTGACTTAGAACATTTTGAATTACGAAGTGGATGTGTCCTAGGGTCTCAAGCTAGGCTGAATTTCTATGTGGAGATTAAATGGTTTATATTGTTGAGTTTGAGGAAAGAATCTAGGCAAACATCCATTCATTCATTCGACTCATATTCACTCAGTGCTTTCTAGGTGCCAGAGACCACTATAATTTTAAGAATTAGCAACAATCCAAATAAATTAATCTGACCTCTTGAAGCTTACATTCAAGTGGTTAGATATGGAAATGGATATGGATAACCAAATAGACAAGTAGACACAAACTATAATTTCAGTTATACAGTAACTATGATGAAGAAAGACAAATCAGAGGAAGGGGTTGGAGAATGCTGGCATGCGCAAATTTTGATAATATTGTCAGGTAAGAGTTTCCTGAAGACTTTTAAATGAATGTCTTAAAGTAAGAATGTGGAATATGTGGCTATTTGGAAGACAAGTAATCCTGGAAAATAAAATGATGAATTCAAGATCCCAGATGGACAGGAACAAGTTTGTCCTATTCAAAGAACAGAAAGGGAGTATCAGCATAGCTAATATAAAGAAACTGAGAGGGAGGCCAGCATAGCTAATATAAAGAAACTGAAGACAATATAAGATAAACTCTCCATTTTATTATAATTAATAATACCAATTTGTTTTCACAGGTCCTTTAAAACTCACATTTATAGGGTCTTTAGAATCAGCTTTCATGGAAACAGTCCCATGCAGACAAGATATTTTACCTAATTTTATCTGGCTGTTACAAACGAATACAACCTGTAGCAGATCAAAGAGAGCTGATTATTACATAAGGAAGGACAGATTGTTTCACCATATTAGATTGTAATCTAGTGTTATGAATGATTTTCTGTAATGGCCAGAATTTCTAAGGCCTCAACAAGGAAGAGCTTTCATAAGGTGTGAATCCTCTACAACATGATTGCTTTCTTTAAACAAAGGGCAGCAAGGTATTTTTTAGAACTGTTACTTCATAATTTTTAGTCAATGCACTGAGCATATCTATATACTCTGCAGTATGATCAATGGAGGCCTCAAAATTTCAGATACTGTTTTTTGTGCATGAATTAAATTTGGGGCTTATAAAAACAATTCATAGAATGATTTACATCTATTATAACTTTGCTGGAGATTGATAACAATGTTTTGAAATAAAATAGTTACTTAAGTAACTATTTTAAGTAAAATAAAAATGAGAGGACTATGGTGATTTCTATTTCTCCCGAGAGAAAGAACGGGTCAGACTCTTCTTCAGAGCAGGAGTATAGAAGATACAAGGAAAGAATGTCTCAGAAAGTCTTACTTTTTAGATTTGAAATTCAGATACAAAACTGACTTTTGTAGAGAAGGATGTTAGGTTATGATTTTCAAGTCATTGGTCTATGAAATAAAGTGTAGTCTCTGAAAAAAACTTTTGCACGAAGGGGGGACATTCAGACACCACTGGATATAACTGAGGCAAGTAAAACATGTCCTTTCAAAAGATCTGTATGTCTAATCTAACACTAATGGCAAGAGCCATTGATTATCACTATGTTGATGATAACATTTCAGAGAAACATATGTTCTAATTTAGGAGACCATGGTGGTCAATTTGATCAAAACTCTTGTGTGCCTCCTACAAAATGAGTCAATTTAAAGTAAGACAACTCAGAGGGTTTGAAAATATGCATCCAATCAAGAAAGGCAAATAGGTTCTGCTTCTTGAAGCAGTGGAAAGAAATACAAATAAAACTTTTAAAGTCATGCATTCTTTTTCTTCCCACTAAATGAGGGGCATTATATTTTTTCAGGCAAAGTATCAATTTGTTTCAGATAAAAACTTATAGGGGATATACACAGGAGTTAGAAAATCATTGTAATTAAAGATATGAGCTTGAAGGAAATTAATTAAACCTTGACTACCACAGTTTTGCAAACCTAGTCTTTACTTATTATTATTATCATTTTGGGTTGTGAGAAGGCTGAAAAAGTAAGTCCAATGCCCGTGAATACTGGCTTTACTTGAATGACATACTCCAAAAAGGCTGTTCCTGTTCCTTTTAACTACAACTGCACAAAAATTTATAGAGCTAACAGTAAACTGGCTAATGTTGTACTTTAAGTAATAACAAGCAAGTCATTTCATGTTCCTTGACTTTAGTCTTTAAGTTATCATTTATATGGTAGTATTAAATTAGTTAATTAATTGCTTGGTTTGTTTCTTTTAGTCTTTTTTTGGAGAAAGAAATACTTAGAAATAGGCATTTATATTATATATTTTGGAAAAGGCTGGGATTACAAAAGGTCCCAAACCAAAAAGATATTTTGTCATGTTTTAACACACAATAATACATCTACTTTTAGTGCCTTACACAAGAGCAAAACAGCCTGCAAAAATCATACACTCTCTGTCAATAGCTCTGAGTACAGACTGAATCACTTACAGGAAAAAGAAAAAAAAACTGGCATAATAAGATCCCAAAGGAGTGTAAAACTTCACTAATGTGTTTTCCTCTATTGGTCAAATAAACATTTAGTGAGCTTTATGTGTAAATGTTTAGTGTTCCTAAACTGAACACCCAGATACATGGCTTAGAATCTTCCACAGTAGGAATATTACCAAAAGAAAGAAAAAGGAACAAGTATTAAAATAAAAACATGTTGCTAACCTCCTATAAATGTGACAATAAGCAACTAATTGTCTTAGCCATAAAACGTGGCATATGTCTTAGCCTAAATTGCCACAGGAATGCAAAATAAAAGAAGAGATTTTAATAGTTTCGAGAACTCAAAAATATTAAGTACTTTTTTTTAAAAATTTTTATTTATTTATGATAGTCACAGAGAGAGAGAGAGGCACAGAGACACAGGCAGAGGGAGAAGCAGGCTCCATGCACCGGGAGCCCGACGTGGGATTCGATCCCGGGTCTCCAGGATCGCGCCCTGGGCCAAAGGCAGGCGCCAAACCGCTGCGCCACCCAGGGATCCCAAAAATATTATGTTCTTAAATAACTATAGTCCATTGGGCATCCACAAGTAAATGAAAGAGGAAGAAGAGGGTCAAACTGCTAACAAAACCAACTTATTTGCTGATAGTAGACCTGAGCTATTTTATAGACTAAGCAGCAATGTGTATATTATAGGTTTGGTTTTTAATATAACTCACTATTAATTATAGTACAGTAAAACTAGATTCATCTTTAAAGTTAATAACATATATATATAAATATAGATCACACATATAATAACTGTGAAATAGGAATAAAAATAATGTTCTCTACCTATTTTAGTCACATTATTTTAAAATTTCATTATGCATACACAGATACATAATTTCATTAGACATAAACTGCATGCATGTAGATAACACTTATATGTATAAATGTGATCATATCAACATCTTATTTATCAGCATTTTTCAATGCTACCATTTCTCTTTTGCAGCTAATTCTACTGAGGTTCAAGGACACTAACTGGGTTATTTAGTATTTAT
The DNA here is from genome assembly GCF_048164855.1 of Canis lupus baileyi. Classification (NCBI taxonomy): domain Eukaryota; kingdom Metazoa; phylum Chordata; class Mammalia; order Carnivora; family Canidae; genus Canis; species Canis lupus. The sequence continues at coordinate 34,694 of NW_027326511.1, forward strand.
ACAGTGGGTAAGTAATAAAAGCCAGATTTGGTGCTGAGACAGATTCTGGCTCATGTTACAGTGTTCTTTCCACTGAAACATACTTCCCACATTCAAGCTTCTAGTGTCATTTGCTGTTCCTATTTGTCTCGGGTACACAAGGAGACTTGCTATTGTAGTAGACCTTTGAAGAGCATGCCCAGATCATATTTTCCTACTTCATCATTTTGCATGGGAAGCAAGTAAAGGCCAGTTAAGTGAAGAAACTGAAGAAAACCATACAGAGATAATGAGAGGACTGGAACTCAAGTCCTGTGCTCTTTGAGATGCTCCCCAGAGATGAGGATAAATTATTTGGAAGATCACAGCTTAGCCTCAGGACACCATCCTAAGCATGCTTCAGTGGATATTCAGTGGATCTATACATATCTCTTGGCATCTGAAGAGTAGAATTAATCCAGAAGTACATTTATTTATTTATTTATTTACTTGCAAATATGTTTCTGACAGGACCTAAGCTCTCAAAATAAAAACAGTAGCATATTGGTAACCTGGTGTCCTAATGCATATCAATCAAAGGAGAAAAACGTGATGCAACAAGGAATACATTTAGCAGTGCAGCTGTGCTTACCTTCATAAGTCCCACTTTCTAGGAGCACCACTTTTCTCCAATTCCATAAAATCTTCAACGGTGATGAAAATATAGTCCACTCCAGGGACCTCACCCTCCTTATGTGGCCTTGTGGTGCCTGAATAAGGACAATTTAAAAACAAAAGAAAGACTCTAAGTGATCTGTTGTTGAACTTTAGAAATACCACCATACTTCTGAATATTCAATAACACTTGTTTGTACATCCTGCGAGTTGGCAGTTTGCATTTGTCCTTCTGTTTGTTTGGAAACAGAAAATAGCAGGGGGTAAAGATTAAAGTAAATATACAGAGCATTTTTCTTCATCAAGCTTATAAAGAGTTCATTGCCATGGAATGTGGTTGCACAGATTTTTTTTTTTCCGGTGAAAAATACAGACCTTTGTGCCTTTTTGGAAGGGGCGTTTTGAATATTGGGCCAGGAGTCTGCTAGCTCAGGAATTTACATATCTCACTTCTATGAATAAACTTTCATTGTTCTGTAGATTGCCTTGCTATGACATAAAATACAAAGGAAAATAGAAATGTTAGCAGCATGTCAATTTATCTTTATATTTTCATGGTTTGCTCCTTTGTGAGGGTACTTTTGGTTGTCATTGCACCGAAGCCCCTCCCCCAGAAGATCAGCTAGACGGACAACTTCCAGGAGAAGCCAAGGGACTTAAAGAACACAGAATCAGAAGATACTCCCCTGTGGTTCTTTTTTTTTTTTTTTTTTTTTTTGCTTTTTGATTTGTTTCCTTCCCCCACCCCCCCTTTTTTCTCCTTTCTTTTTCTTTCTCTTTTTCTTCCTTTTTTTTCTTTCGTTTTTTTTTTTCTCTTCCTTTTTTTTTCTCTTTCTCTTTTCTTTCCTTCTTTCTCTCCTCTCTTTTTCTCTTTTTCCCAATACAATTTGCTTTTGGCCACTCTGCACTGGCAAAATGACTAGAAGGAAAACCTCACCTCAAAAGAAAGAATCAGAAACAGTCCTCTCTCCCACAGAGTTACAAAATCTGGATTACAATTCAATGTCAGAAAGCCAATTCAGAAGCACTATTATACAGCTACTGGTGGCTCTAGAAAAAAGTATAAAGGACTCAAGAGACTTCATGACTGCAGAATTTAGAGCTAATCAGGCAGAAATTAAAAATCAATTGAATGAGATGCAATCCAAACTAGAAGTCCTAACGACGAGGGTTAACGAGGTGGAAGAACGAGTGAGTGACCTAGAAGACAAGTTGATAGCAAAGAGGGAAACTGAGGAAAAAAGAGACAAACAATTAAAAGACCATGAAGATAGATTAAGGGAAATAAACGACAACCTGAGGAAGAAAATCCTACGTTTAATTGGGGTTCCCGAGGGCGCCGAAAGGGACAGAGGGCCAGAATATGTATTTGAACAAATTCTAGCTGAAAACTTTCCTAATCTGGGAAGGGAAACAGGCATTCAGATCCAGGAAATAGAGAGATCCCCCCCTAAAATCAATAAAAACCGTTCAACACCTCGACATTTAATAGTGAAGCTTGCAAATTCCAAAGATAAAGAGAAGATCCTTAAAGCAGCAAGAGACAAGAAATCCCTGACTTTTATGGGGAGGAGTATTAGGGTAACAGCAGACCTCTCCACAGAGACCTGGCAGGCCAGAAAGGGCTGGCAGGATATATTCAGGGTCCTAAATGAGAAGAACATGCAACCAAGAATACTTTATCCAGCAAGGCTCTCATTCAAAATGGAAGGAGAGATAAAGACCTTCCAAGACAGGCAGCAACTAAAAGAATATGTGACCTCCAAACCAGCTCTGCAAGAAATTTTAAGGGGGACTCTTAAAATTCCCCTTTAAGAAGAAGTTCAGTGGAACAGTCCACAAAAACAAAGACTGAATAGATATCATGATGACACTAAACTCATATCTCTCAATAGTAACTCTGAATGTGACTTACTTAATGACCCCATCAAAAGGCGCAGGGTTTCAGACTGGATAAAAAAACAGGACCCATCTATTTGCTGTCTACAAGAGACTCATTTTAGACAGAAGGACACCTACAGCCTGAAAATAAAAGGTTGGAGAGCCATTTACCATTCGAATGGTCCTCAAAAGAAAGCAGGGGTAGCCATCCTTATATCAGATAAACTAAAATTTACCCCAAAGATTGTAGTGAGAGATGAAGAGGGACACTATATCATACTTAAAGGATCTATTCAACAAGAGGACTTAACAATCCTCAATATATATGCTCCGAATGTGGGAGCTGCCAAATATATCAATCAATTATTAACCAAAGTGAAGAAATACTTAGATAATAATACACTTATACTTGGTGACTTCAATCTAGCTCTTTCTATACTCGATAGGTCTTCTAAGCACAACATCTCCAAAGAAACGAGAGCTTTAAATGATACACTGGACCAGATGGATTTCACAGATATCTACAGAACTTTACATCCAAACTCAACTGAATACACATTCTTCTCAAGCGCACATGGAACTTTCTCCAGAATAGACCACATATTGGGACACAAATCGGGTCTGAACCGATACCAAAGGATTGGGATTGTCCCCTGCATATTCTTGGACCATAATGCCTTGAAATTAGAACTAAATCACAACAAGAAGTTTGGAAGGACCTCAAACACGTGGAGGTTAAGGACCATCCTGCTAAAAGATAAAAGGGTCAACCAGGAAATTAAGGAAGAATTAAAAAGATTCATGGAAACTAATGAGAATGAGGATACAACCGTTCAAAATCTTTGGGATGCAGCAAAAGCAGTCCTAAGGGGGAAATACATCGCAATACAAGCATCCATTCAAAAACTGGAAAGAACTCAAATACAAAAGCTCACCTTACACATAAAGGAGCGAGAGAAAAAACAGCAAATAGATCCTACACCCAAGAGAAGAAGGGAGTTAATAAAGATTCGAGCAGAACTCAACGAAATCGAGACCAGAAGAACTGTGGAACAGATCAACAGAACCAGGAGTTGGTTCTTTGAAAGAATTAATAAGATAGATAAACCATTAGCCAGCCTTCGTAAAAAGAAGAGAGAGAAGACTCAAATTAATAAAATCATGAATGAGAAAGGAGAGATCACTACCAACACCAAGGAAATACAAACGATTTTAAAAACATATTATGAACAGCTATACGCCAATAAATTAGGCAATCTAGAAGAAATGGACGCATTCCTGGAAAGCCACAAACTACCAAAACTGGAACAGGAAGAAATAGAAAACCTGAACAGGCCAATCACCAGGGAGGAAATTGAAGCAGTCATCAAAAACCTCCCAAGACACAAGAGTCCAGGGCCAGATGGCTTCCCAGGGGAATTTTATCAAACGTTTAAAGAAGAAATCATACCTATTCTCCTAAAGCTGTTTGGAAAGATAGAAAGAGATGGAGTACTTCCAAATTCGTTCTATGAAGCCAGCATCACCTTAATTCCAAAGCCAGACAAAGACCCCACCAAAAAGGAGAATTACAGACCAATATCCCTGATGAACATGGATGCAAAAATTCTCAACAAGATACTGGCCAATAGGATCCAACAGTACATTAAGAAAATTATTCACCATGACCAAGTAGGATTTATCCCTGGGACACAAGGCTGGTTCAACACCCGTAAAACAATCAATGTGATTCATCATATCAGCAAGAGAAAAACCAAGAACCATATGATCCTCTCATTGGATGCAGAGAAAGCATTTGACAAAATACAGCATCCATTCCTGATCAAAACTCTTCAGAGTGTAGGGATAGAGGGAACATTCCTCGACATCTTAAAAGCCATCTATGAAAAGCCCACAGCAAATATCATTCTCAATGGGGAAGCACTAGGAGCCTTTCCCCTAAGATCAGGAACAAGACAGGGATGTCCACTCTCACCACTGCTGTTCAACATAGTACTGGAAGTCCTAGCCTCAGCAATCAGACAACAAAAAGACATTAAAGGCATTCAAATTGGCAAAGAAGAAGTCAAACTCTCCCTCTTCGCCGATGACATGATACTCTACATAGAAAACCCAAAAGTCTCCACCCCAAGATTGCTAGAACTCATACAGCAATTCGGTAGCGTGGCAGGATACAAAATCAATGCCCAGAAGTCAGTGGCATTTCTATACACTAACAATGAGAATGAAGAAAGAGAAATTAAGGAGTCAATCCCATTTACAATTGCACCCAAAAGCATAAGATACCTAGGAATAAACCTCACCAAAGATGTAAAGGATCTATACCCTCAAAACTATAGAACACTTCTGAAAGAAATTGAGGAGGACACAAAGAGATGGAAAAATATTCCATGCTCATGGATTGGCAGAATTAATATTGTGAAAATGTCAATGTTACCCAGGGCAATAGACACGTTTAATGCAATCCCTATCAAAATACCATGGACTTTCTTCAGAGAGTTAGAACAAATTATTTTAAGATTTGTGTGGAATCAGAAAAGACCCCGAATAGCCAGGGGAATTTTAAAAAAGAAAACCATATCTGGGGGCATCACAATGCCAGATTTCAGGTTGTACTACAAAGCTGTGGTCATCAAGACAGTGTGGTACTGGCACAAAAACAGACACATAGATCAGTGGAACAGAATAGAGAATCCAGAAGTGGACCCTGAACTTTATGGGCAACTAATATTCGATAAAGGAGGAAAGACTATCCATTGGAAGAAAGACAGTCTCTTCAAGAAATGGTGCTGGGAAAATTGGACATCCACATGCAGAAGAATGAAACTAGACCACTCTCTTTCACCATACACAAAGATAAACTCAAAATGGATGAAAGATCTAAATGTGAGACAAGATTCCATCAAAATCCTAGAGAAGAACACAGGCAACACCCTTTTTGAACTCGGCCATAGTAACTTCTTGCAAGATACATCCACGAAGGCAAAAGAAACAAAAGCAAAATTGAACTATTGGGACTTCATCAAGATAAGAAGCTTTTGCACAGCAAAGGATACAGTCAACAAAACTCAAAGACAACCTACAGAATGGGAGAAGATATTTGCAAATGACATATCAGACAAAGGGCTAGTTTCCAAGATCTATAAAGAACTTATTAAACTCAACACCAAAGAAACAAACAATCCAATCATGAAATGGGCAAAAGACATGAACAGAAATCTCACAGAGGAAGACATAGACATGGCCAACATGCATATGAGAAAATGCTCTGCATCACTTGCCATCAGGGAAATACAAATCAAAACTACAATGAGATACCACCTCACACCAGTGAGAATGGGGAAAATTAACAAGGCAGGAAACAACAAATGTTGGAGAGGATGCGGAGAAAAGGGAACCCTCTTACACTGTTGGGAATGTGAACTGGTGCAGCCACTCTGGAAAACTGTGTGGAGGTTCCTCAAACAGTTAAAAATATACCTGCCCTACGACCCAGCAATTGCACTGTTGGGGATTTACCCCAAAGATACAAATGCAATGAAACGCCGGGACACCTGCACCCCGATGTTTCTAGCAGCAATGGCCACGATAGCCAAACTGTGGAAGGAGCCTCGGTGTCCAACGAAAGATGAATGGATAAAGAAGATGTCGTTTATGTATACAATGGAATATTACTCAGCTATTAGAAATGACAAATACCCACCATTTGCTTCAACGTGGATGGAACTGGAGGGTATTATGCTGAGTGAAGTAAGTCAGTCGGAGAAGGACAAACATTATATGTTCTCATTCATTTGGGGAATATAAATAATAGTGAAAGGGAATATAAGGGAAGGGAGAAGAAATGTGTGGGAAATATCAGAAAGGGAGACAGAACGTAAAGACTGCTAACTCTGGGAAACGAACTAGGGGTGGTGGAGGGGGAGGAGGGCGGGGGGTGGGAGTGAATGGGTGACGGGCACTGGGTGTTATTCTGTATGTTAGTAAATTGAACACCAATAAAAAATAAATTAAAAAAAAAAGAAAGGCATAAACTCATGTCATAACATACAATGTGCTAGGGAAATTGATTTCTGATAAAAATGAATAATTTCCATTGAAAACATTTTTTGAAAAGATTTGAAGGCATTATTTCCTAAAATTAAATTTTATAACCTTTCTTTGGAGGTTGCAAGACACTTTTTTTTTTCCATAATCGCATTTAATGACTTTCTCCTAAATTTGTTATTTCATTTTGTTTAACTGAGCCACATTTTGCAATATTTCCTACTGCTTTTATGGTATAAAATATAAACCTCCCACACCTAGTATGCATAATGTTGTCAAATTAATGTTTCTATGAGAATCTTAACTTTCAATATCCTGACTATTATATGCTTAACCCTTGTGAATTAAAAGCACATTAACATAGTTTTTGGCAATCAATTTGTTTTTCTGTTTATTTAGAACACACTCTAATCATTAAGAAAAATCACATAACAAAGATTCAATTTTCCTTCCTAATTTATCTGCATATTTCAGAAACTACACACTTTGATTGATTAACTGCTTGCAGAACTGTAGTGCATTCCTAGCACAACGTGAGCACAGGACCACAGGCTTGAAGGCAATTTCCAGGTCTGCTTCTTGCCTGGAGTTGATTGCCGTGTCAAACTTGAGTGAGTATGTTTGCTGTTGTGATCTTTTAGGGAGGACCATCAGAACCCTGGTCCACTGGGTACATTTTCCATCTCTACATTGCACTTAAGGACAATGTGACTGAGCTCCTGCCTTGAAGATATAGACTCCCAATGGCTACCTTAGTGTCACCTGTTGCTACAGACCGGCTTGATGATGACTATTTGGACTGGGGATTCGCCTACTTCAATATGGCTTGAAGAAGTTCTACAGTATAGTCCCAAATGCTGCAATTCCCATCTCTGACATCCATCTCACATCCTGTTTTCTCATTCTCTTCTTCTTTGTAATTATAACCCCCAGTCTCTTGATCTCTTCTAATTTTCCTGGTGGTTTCTCAAATATGGCTTCATTTCCTTCTCTAAATTCTGAAGGGCTGGAAACAACCTAGAATCCTGTCCTTCCTTTGAATCACCTTCACCATTTCCCAACTCTTTAGCTCCCAAGTTCACTAATCATAGATTATACAGAAAACCACAAACATGCACTAACTACAAATGCAGGTTATATATGTCAGTTTGACTGACAATCTTTTTATACATCTTCCCTCTGTCACAATCCCACCATTTTCTAATATTCAACTGCTTTGACTTTCAGAAGACATTAGCTCATTCTCTTTATGGTGAAGTAAGAGACTAATCTGAAGCCAAAGTCCCTGAAATTTCTTAATTTGTACTTTCCTTTTCTGCATTATCTTGACCCTTAATTGGAATCATCCATCCGTCTAGCTAAGATGAATCCATTCTTTTCTGCCTTCCTGCAGTTTTTTTTTAATTAGAGTTACATATACAGATATTTTGAAGATTCTACTATTCTACAGAGTTTAGAGTTTAAATAAAAGCAGACTGTCATCACCACTCCCCACGCTCTTTTACTCAAAGGCAAAGACTTTCAACTCTTTTAGGTGATTCTTTTGCTTTACTTGTATGCATTTAATAATTTATTTATGATGTCTTTTGTTTTTTTCTTTTTTTATTTACTTTAGCTATTATTTCCTGATTTCTCAGTAAAGCAAATGAAGATTTAGCTCTTTTTTGCCCACACTTCCACACATCACTTCTTCCTTCTTACCTCTTCTCATTCTCCCAGTAGAACAAACATGTGTTGAGATTACTATTTAATATTTACAAAGATAATACCACATAAATCTATTTGCAGCTGAGCCTTGTAGTGCACTAATTTTCCTTTCTTGCATAGCTTTTGTTTACTCTAGATTTAATGTTTCCATTTTCAACTTTTCATATATTAATAGATATTTCAATTAATTAACTCCCTCCTTGTTGGAAAAATTGAGTTGCAACATATACAAATATATTTGATATTTCATCAGGTTTTTCCTATTTATGAAATCACTCCTAGAGCCTCTAACCTACTCCAATCCAGACTATGTTGTTCTACGACAAAGCTACCATCCTGGAATCATCTTTTGCCATCATCGTGGGGATTCTCTTTGCCTCTTCTATGTTGTACTGCTTTCTCCCAAGTCCTATGTCTCTTTTTGTGGTCTATTTCCTCATTTTGGTGGAGCACATCTGTCAGAGGCTTTCTATCAAAGGTTGCATAGGAGCTATATTTCAGACTTTGCATGTCTGAAAAAGTCTTTATTCCATCTTCATGGCTGGCAAATCCGATTCAGCATTTCAGAAAAATATAATAAAAACATGTTTTCTCCACTCTGTTCCTCTGTTAATGTCAGCACCACCATCCTTCTAGGCATGCATGCTTTGAACCTTTCCTTCAGAGATACAGTTAGGGTGTCTGTCCCTCACTCTTTTATTCCTTCTCCAAATATTTGACACATTCTGTGCTCTGGATCTTCACAATGTCATCCTTCTCTTCTGCACTATCTCTGCTCCCAAACTGCTCTGGACCAGGGACTGGCTATGTCACTGGTGAGTCTGTCTCTTAGTACATCACTACATTCCTTGATTAGCCCTGGGAAAGCACGAGGTTGATCACATACCCTCCAAAAGGCATACCTATCTGATCTCTAGTCAACAGATTTGGTTGAAAACATAAGGAGAGGAAAATACTGAGAATTTAAATAGAAAAAAACCCTTAGATTCTACTATTAACAATAAAAGGCAATTCCAATGGCAAGCCAGGTTGTAGATTCTTGGATGGACTTGCTTGATGGAACAGGTAAGAGGATATAATTTAAGAATTTTCCTCTTAAGAAATGTCTTCCTTTTAGGGACTCCTGGGTGGCTCAGTGGTTGAGCCTTTGGCCCAGGGCGTGATCCTGGAATCCCAGGATCAAGTCCCACATTGGGCTCCCTGCATGGAGTCTGCTTCTCCCTCTGCCTGTGTCTCTGCCTCTCTCTCTGGGTGTCTCTCATGAATAAATAAATAAATAATCTTAAAAAAAAAAAGAAATGTCTTCCTTTTGGACTTGTCATGACCACTTCTTCTTTCTGTGAAGCCTAAAATTTTCACCATTAGAATTACTCTTTGGTTTAGACAAAACAGAAACTACCTTTAAAACATAAGCTGTAGTAGATAAGAATGTGAGCCATGGAATAAAACTGCCTGGGCTTGTTGGAGCTCTACCATTTGCTATCCATATTACCTTGAGCAAGGTATTTCCCCCTAGAAACTCTAGTCTTTTATTTATAAAACAGGATTAATATCAGTAGTACTTTTAAAGCGTTGATTTGAAGAACAAATGAGGTAATCTATATAAGGTACTTAAGACAATGTCTGGAACACGTTAAGCACTCAAAAGGATTATATATATTAAGTATTATTGTCTGGAAAGGCAGGGATGACATCATGGATAGTTCCCCCGCTCCCCCATGAATTCTTGCCACAAATATTAATTGAGCACTTACTATGTGCCATGGACTATTCAAGATACTGAGGATATATCTTTTAATAATAGGTTCCTTTCCTTTGTGAAACTTATATTCTAACAAAGAGAGACAGAGAATAAATAACAAAAAGCATAATTAAAAAAGTAAGTTATATAGTATGCTGTAAAGAATTAAGTTCTATTAAATGACCATAAATCTAATAATTTTCATCTGTGGATTGTTTAGTGGGTCAATTACTGAGATTTTTAACTGTTAGTTTATACAAAATGAGCAAAAGAGAAGAGAGAGAAAGACTATAAAGGATTTGAGGTCAAACAGAGATCTACAATATTTGTGGGTTGCAGGCTTCCCAGGGGTGAATGTCAATTTGACTAAAGGCCTCTGAGGGGCAACAAGAGCTTAGTTATATTTTGGAAAGAATCACTCAATTCCTAAAGAGAAATTTTACTTTTTTCAAATATTTCTTGGTCTAGCTTAAGTAAACTGGCTTATACATTGGTGCTCAAAATAGGTATTTTTGAACTTTCAAGGTTATTTTCAGAAGACTGATAACTATGACAATGCATCCCACATTTTTAAAAGAGGGAAGTGGAAGCATGGTGTAGCAGAATGGTTTTCGAAGTTGGAATTCAGAACATTTGCATTCTATTTTTGTTTTAATAATTTAGATATGTTGTCCTAGATTAAAATATCATTTACATTTATTTATATATTTGTTTTTAAGTAATCTCTACACCCAGCATGAGGCTCAAACTCATCACCCTGAGATCAAGAGTCACATGCTCTTCCAGCTGAGCCAGCCAAGCACCCTGACATACAAATGGCCAATAGACATAAGAAAAGATGTTCAACATCATTCATCATCAGGAAAATATGAATAAAAATTACAATGAGATATCACATCACACCTGTCAGAATGGCTGAAATTAACAACACAGGAGCCAACAGATGTTTGTTAGAATACAGAGAAAGGGGAACTGTCTTACACTGTTGGTGGTCATGCAAAGTGTTGGTGAGGCACTCTGGAAAATAGTATGGAGTTTCCTCAGAAAGTAAAATGTAGAACTTCTCTATGATCCAGCAATTGCGCTACTAGGTATTTACCCAAAGAATACAAAAGTACTAATTCAAAAGGATAAATGCATCCCAATGTTTATAGCAGCATTACCTACAATAACCAATTATGGAAACTGCCCAAGTACCCATTGATTGATGAATGGATAAAGATGTGGTACACACATATACAATGGAATATTCCTCGGTCATAAGAGAGAATGAAATCTTGCCATTTGTAACAACATGGATGGAGCTAGATAGTATTGTGCTAAATATTATAAGCCAGCCAAAGATAAATACCATATGATTTCACTCATATGTGGAATTTAAGAAATAAATGGGCAAAAGGAAAAAGAGAGGCAAACCAAGAAATAGACTCTTCACTATAGAGAACAAACTAATGGTTACCAGAGGGGAGGTGGATGAGAAGATAGGTGCAATATGCAATGGGGATTAAAGAGTGCACTCGTGATGAGCACTGGGTAATATATGGAAGTGTCAAATCACTATACTGTGTACCTGAAGCTAATATTACACTATGTTAATTAACTGGAATTTAAACATAATTTTTTTAAAAATTAATAAAAATAAAACATCGTTTAGTTGATCATCAGTTGTCATATGCAATGAGGTAAATAATAAATATGAAAAGGTATTTAAAAAACTGAAAACATGAACACTATAGTAATGAGATTACATTCCTCTTTAGTAATATTAATAGTACTACTAAGAACAATACAATTCTAACAGACATCATTGATGGTATCTTACTTTTGGAATCTACTATGATTAAAGTTTTAAATAAATTAATTTCATTCAGGCTAACACTTCTTAAACATAAAAAGCTCTTTGCCTAAAGGTTCAGGTTGTCACTGTTATTCTTTGGGTATAAAGAAACATAAGTTGAGATATAAATCCATTTCCCCTGATTACATCTAAAATGTGAGACCTAGTTGTTCAGTCACTACTTACAGGGTGTTTTGTCTTTTGTTAGGTAGACATTTAGAACCAGTAGAGAGAGTCCACGGACTCTATGGCAAGAAGTTTCTTACCATTTGCTGAATTATCTAAAAAGTGTGAAAGCGCTCATAAAACCTGACTAGTGAGCCATTGAATTTTACCTGCAGGCATAGGACCTTCAACAACAAGAGTCAGAAAGCATCATTTCAGATCTACGCATCCAGGAAAAGATATTAGTTGCTAAATCAGTGGGCCCCCAGAAGGAGGAAGCAATCGGTTAAAGAATGAGAAAGCAATTGGTGATCTATGAACACCCATTTGGAAAGAAATAAGATTCTAAAAATAAGGCAAATAATGTGAAATACGATAAAGAGTTGTATGATGGGAATCTGTAGCTAAAGGTAATATCTAGACTAGAAGAATAGTTAAGTTGAATTTCCTAAAACAGCTACTTACCTTATTTTTATGCTGAAATAATTATAGTTACTTTCCCAACTCAAAAGGATTATGAATCAAGAGGTGACAGTGAAACAAGACTCACCAGTAATAACAAGTTATCCCCCAGTGTTGGGAATCGGGTGGAAGCCAGGTCGGATAACAGGGCAAGTACAGATGATTCATCAGAGAGCTAAAAGCTGAAGCTCATCTTCTTTTAATGCTCTTCTATATTCGGTTGGGACTTTCCTAAGTGGTGTTTAGAGAAGTCCAAAATAAATTTTATTATCCAGAATGTGGTTTATAGATTTCATTCTTTGTCTCCTGGACCATTCCTCCAAAGGAAAAATAAATAGAAAGGGAACAGGGGAAATGCTAGTAAACTGAGTCTTTGCTCTATCTCCTATTGCTTCATTTCTTAAAAAACAACTTATTTGATAATTGCTAAATTAAGTACTGTATGAATAACACCTCCTTCATGAGTTAATAAAAGCATATAGCATTTCTGCTCAAAAGACATGTCTGAAGAGAATGAATGCTCCCAAATGGTTAGCTTATTATTGATACATAGTGAAAGCACATCAAGGCCACTTGTCATTTTGTTACCATGGCAACTGGGGGTGCCAAAATGGATTTTTAAAATTATTATTCTACTTTTTAAATGAAGGAACATTGCTCCTTTTGTCTTAGGAAGGAAAGAGCATGATGTTGGTGGTAAATGTAATTCTGAAGCACATTTTGCCTCAGCCTTTGATATGTTCTAATTTTAGTAAAGTGCTTTAAAAAGCAGTTATTGGATTACAGAAAAGTATTACTACCTAGATGATGGTCAGTGCAGTCATCTATTGTAATCTATTTTGATATGCTAGCGTCCATTGTACGGCAGGCACCTACTACACACCTGCTAAGGAAATGGAATCAATCATTAATAGTCAATGTGTTCTAAACAGATGGGTCACTGTGTGAGAATCTGAGAAACTGAATTATTTTCTTATGCATGTTTCTGAATACATTCGCTCTTTATTCCTAGCGTTTCTCAACTGCAAGCTGAAGAAAATAAATCTTGACAGCTACAGTGACTTCCTCTGGATTCGCCCTTTAATTAACTTACTCATAGATTTCTAAAGACACTTCTTTACTTTGTCAGTTACTCATTAGCAAGTGTGAACACCATCACCAGATTTGTGTGTGTGCTTCCAGTGAAAACAACCAGGAGATTCCTTGGCCAATGCCTTTAATCAATTTTGACATAATCTGCTTAGATCTTATGTTTTATTACACTCATTTACAATCATATAAAATCCAGAAGTATGATTTTATATAGACAGAGCTAAAGTTAGCAAGACAAATTATATAGTTTGGGTCACTGAATCCTACATGATAGATTATAAAGCATTGCGTGCTTTATGGATTTCCTATTGGCTGATGCGGAAGGTTGGGTTAAGGTCAAAAAACAAAACCTACAATTTGGGTCAATTAATCACCTATTGGGTTTAAAAAGTATTTACAGCCTCAATAATTAACACTCTGCATATTTTATTAAATATTAAATACTGGACAAATCCATTTGCAAAATACCACTAGTAACTTCGACTTACTTTGTTAACAGTGTATTGCTCTAAACTTCAGTAATTATTTCAAAACTCTCCTATCCTCTAAAATAGCATGCTGTCAACTATCATTTAAAGTTGCACTGGCATAGCTAATGATGTTCTGTATTTTTCAGATGCAGAAGTTTTTGAAGAAGAAACCTCTCTTGGGATATATCTGGACATACAAGTTCAGACTAATGTCCCATACAGCACCAATCACTGTTTTATTTTATTTTTTTAAAGATTTATTTATTTATTTATGATAGACATAGAGAGAGAGAGAGGCAGAGACACAGGAGGAGGGAGAAACAGGCTCCATGCAGGGAGCCCGACGTGGGACTCGATCCCGGGACCCCAGGATCACGCCCTGGGCCAAAGACAGGCACTGAACCGCTGAACCGCTGAACCACCCAGGGATCTCCCAATCACTGTTTTAGATCTTAACAGTATGGACTGAAACAGTATCATACCCAAACAAATGGTTATTAACATGTAGGATGCATCAAAATCACATGCAGAACTTGTTAAACACAGACTGAGGGATGTCGCACCCAGAGTTTCTGATTCAGTAAATCATGGGTGGCATCTGAGAATTTAAATCTCTTAACAAGTTTCTAGGTGATGTTGATGCTGCTAGTCCTGGGACAATGATTAGAGAATCACTGCTCTAACCTCACTGAGATCTCTGGAAACCCAAACTAAAAGCAATATGAAATTTCATTATTCATTTAACTACAAACTCATAAAGTATGTGGTTCTTGACCCTAGTTGGCATTCACCTTAACTGATAGCCATGTTGTGGATTCAGAGGAAACAAGCCATTCTCAATTTGTTGGTGTATAGGTCAACAATCATGACAGGTATATCCGATCCCTGCAATGCTCTCTTATGCTATTGCACATTGCTTCTCCATAGTTCTCTTAGAAGTTAATTGAATTTGGAAGATAATGGACAAATCTCTATTTATGTTTGCTTATAAATAACTTTAATTATTATTGGAAGTAATATAAATTATATTGGTCCTATGTATGCAACAATATAGCTTAAAGTCTGAAAGACATAGGGGGCTTGAATGTAGCTCACCAGGACTGGTAAATGATAAAACAGCAAGAAAAAACAAGTATACGATGCAGAAGAATTCTCATATTAAGAAAATATGATAATAATAAAAAAAGAAGACACAAATGGAAAATTTGGAGATCTCCAACAAGCAAACAAAATAGCATCTTATTATTTCTCTACGCCAAGGTACCTGATTCACTAAATGTTAGATTACAGCTTGTCTACAGCTATATTAATCAGATTCAATCAGAGGATGGCAGCATGCACTGTGGAACTAGGACCCATAAAGTTCTCAGTTAGAACAAATTATTTAGAAAAATATATCCTTTCATCAATTCCATAATTTCACTTCTATAAGTATATCCCTCATAAAAACTAGAGAAAACAAGGAGTTAGATGAGACATGTCATTTAAAACTCAGTTTGTTTTATTGTCCTTGTCACTTGAACTCAAAACCCATGATACTAATAAAGATAGGCAATGTTTATGTAAACATTGTGTCGACTATACTTATTTTTATTTTTAAAAAAATATTTAATTAATTTATTCATGAGAGACACAGAGAGAGAGAGAGAGGCAGAGGGAAAAGCAGGCTCCCTCCAGGGAACCTGATGGAGGACTCGATCCCAGGATCACGACCTGAGCCAAAGGCAGATGTTCAACCACTGAGTCACCCAGGTGTCCCAGTCAACTATACTTAAATAAAAAATTTAGATTATCATACGGACACCTGGGTGGTGCAGTTGGCTAAATGTCCAATTCTTGGTTTTGGCTCAGGGTATGATCTCAGGTCCTTGAAATAGAGCCCTGCCTGGGGGTCTGCACTGAGCATTCAACACTGAGTCTGCTTAAGACTTTCTCTTCCTCTACCCTTCTCCACCACACTCTCTCTCTTTCTCTAAGATAATCCATATATATATATATATATATATATATGTATTATTTTAAAAAGGTAAGCAATGTTTGGGGTGATTATTTTTGAAGCTGATGCATGCATATACATTTTCAATTTTAAGTGTCCTACACTAAATGATCATACTTAATCATTGAAAGTACCAAGACATCACTGACTGCTGACACGTAAGCATCCACACACACAGGAAAAGCTAGGGCAAGGGGGAAGCTTTCATAATTGCACAGCATTTAAATCATTACAGCTTTGGTGACAAAGAGTTAATAACCTGAATCGTATCCATTCCTTCACACCAAAGTCCATCTTCTCCACCCAGTGGTTTGCTGAGAAAACTTTAGCTGCACAATTACTTTCCCAATTGAAGTTCTGCCTTTATTTCACTTGCATATACAGTCTAGAATAATTCACTGCTCACAGATACAAAGACATGGCAGGATAAAATGATTCACTCAGGTAAAATCAGATTCCTAAATAGTTATATTCTTGGTTTCTGATCCATTCTCACAATTTATAGAGGGACAGGATAAAGGGACACTGGACTCTCACTCATAAAATATGGTAGCAAACCACAGTTTCGAGATTCTTGAATTGACTATTAATTTCCTGAAATTTTAAGAGAAAGAAAGAAGATGAATGCCCCCTTTTTTTAACCAATTAATTCAAGTTTTGAACTTTTGATTTTAATTCTTCAATACGTAATTTAGATATGTTCTATATCTGGCATTCTATAGGATTAATAAAAAGAGCCTTTGATTCCCTAATTTATTATTTAACAGATAATGTTTCAAGATTACATACTGAGCTAAAAGAAAAGAAAGATCAGTGACTTTTTATAGAAACAATATATATTTAGTTTGAAGCTTTTATACTCTCATGTAAAATTAATTTGGGCCAGAACTAAACTGCACAGATACTGTCAGCCTCTGAGCAATGCAGAGACGCTCTATTCTTTGACCTTCATTGCACAGAAGGTTTAGTGGATCATAACTTTATCATTTTATCTCTATTAGAATCTTGCAATGATATTAAGTTTTACTATCACCATATGTCTCCATGGCATTCTATATTCTGAAATGCCCAAGTTAGAGTCTATAGAATACTAGAAAATCCAGAAGGCAAGAAGACGGTTAACTATTCAGGGATTTCAAAACATGGAAACGATTTTCAGATTATATGGCACAAATCACATATTTGAGTCATCAACTTTTATTTATTGAGGTTTTCAAGTATAGGCATGCCAAATTATGATAGAAAGAAGGTAAGAATAAGGAAGGGAAAGAGATAGGACATATAATGGGTACCCATTAGGTACCCTAGGAGAAGTGTTTTCATTCTAGTTGAAATCTTGAGTTAAAGAATCCTCTGTGCATCTGGTTTATATTATGTTCACAGTAATCACTATTGTATGAGTTGATAGTTCATCATCCTATTTCTTATTGATAGAAAACAGAACAGAAATTCACAGCTCAGTTTTTCATATTATGAAAAAATTACTGCAGACTTGGAGAGTATTATGGCAGAAATATATTCAGCCATGGCTGATGGGCCCTTAATTCCAAAATCCTTATCAGTGTACAGTCATGTGTAGAAAACATCTGCTTATATTTTAGAGCAGTTGTCACCACTCAGGCTCTTATGATGGTGGGTCAGCCATTTATTTTTTTATTTTTATTTTTTTAAGATTTTATTTATTCATGAGAGACACAGAAAGACAAGCAGAGACACAGGCAGAGGGAAGAGAAGCAGGTTCTCTGCAGGGAGCCCGATGTGGGACTTGACCCCCGGGAATCTGGGATCAGGCCCTGAGCCAAAGGCAGATGCTCAACTGCTGAGCCACCCAGGCGTCCCAGTGGGTCAGCCATTTAATGTTGAGTTGTAAGAGTGGCTCCTCAAAAAACTGAATGAAGAAGGAGAAAAATTACTTGATCAAATAAAATAATAAAAAGGAAAACACAAGGACCTGATTTTTCTTTAGCCAACACACAATTTTATGCCTCTAAAGGTTAAAAAAGAGAGAGTGAGGTGGGGACAGAATATTGCTTCTGCCTTTTTAAGACTTAAACATCAGACAACCAGCCAGCAGACCTGTAGCCTAGAACTATGAGATCCCTTTGGTTTGAAGGACAAGAGGACTCTGTTTCTATGCAATTATCACAGCCCCCAGGACACTGTGGTCTTCTTTCCAGGAAACTGTATTTGGTTTTTCATTGGACAACAAATTAAAAGTGATGCACAGTAGAGGAATATGTAATAAGTGCTGTCAAATAATCATTTTTGACCTTTGTTGGAAATTTTTACATAAAAATATCAGAATAAAACCTTTTGGTAACAAACAACATTGGCTCTATAGACTCTAAAATCAATGTTTCTGAGGTTGCATTTATCATGAGCGATTAAGAGAAGTTTTATGAGTTAAAAATACAAAATAAAATTTTTAAGGGAATTTCAAATGAATGCTAGTTAAGGCATTTCTGGCACTAGATATTGAATTAATAGTGAATTATCAAAATAAATATCTGATTCTTTATAGAAAATACTTAAAATTTTAGATAGATTCCTATCTCCTTCATAGAGAATAAGAAACCAAGGATACCTGACAGGATTAATTGAGACAAAGTAGAAAAGAGAGACACCACCACCAGTACAGCAGGTGACTCAGAAACCTCCCTCAAAGTACCATGAAAAGTTGGAGAGCTAATATGCAATAGGGTGATAGTCCTTTGATGTTCACACCCAAGTATTAAGGACTGTTCTCCAGAAGAAGGGACAAAAGTCTGGTATTTAGAAAAGTAGAAAGGCGAAGGCTGGCCAAATAGACTGCAGGACACTAACAAATCCATATCAAAATCAACAATGCATGCATATTTAACATTCTTTTTTTTTTAAGATTTTATTATCTATTCATGAGAGACACAGAGAAAGAGGCAGAGACACAGGGAGAGAGAGAAGCAGGCTCCATGCAGGGAGCCCGATGTGGGACTCGATTCTAGGACTTCAGGATCACGCTGGATGTGGGACTCGATTCTAGGACTTCAGGATCACGCTGTGGGCCGAAGGCAAGCGCCAAACCACTGAGCCAAACCAGGGATTCCCCCATATTTAACATTCTAGAACAAAGTTAAGAAGCTCTTTATCTGTGACTATTTCTTTGGACTTTGCCAGCCATAGTCTTTCTGTGGCAACAACTAAATTCTGCCATTGTAAATATAAGCAGTCACAGATAATAAATAAATGAAGGCTCCTGGCTGTTTTCCAGTAAAATTTTATTTACAAGTCAGTGGGCTGAATTTGATCTGCAAGGAGTAGCTTTAAAAACCCCTTTAGGTGTTTCGATCCTTTGTGTCTTGGTGTTCTTGTCTCCTAGCTAGACTTGTACTTGTAAACCAACAAGTTGCAACTCAAATGCCCGTATCTGAATTCTCAATATGCAAGAAAATATGATGATTTCTGACAGCAAGGGCAGTATTAAGTGTAACATTTCACATATATGTCCATCTTTCCCTTGAAAAGTTTTCAACACATTAATGAACCAGGTAGATTTCTAATACCCAGAAACAAAAAAGGGGGAAAAAGTCTCTGAGAAAAGCACACAGATACTTGTCTCACAAGAAGCAAGATAGACTATCCTTAAGCAATCTTTGAACTAATCTGAATGCATAACTGCAAGAGAAACTATGAATTTTGTGATCCTGCAGCAGAAGCAAAACCACATATATTCTTATAAGTAAAGCAGTAAATGAATTTTTCCATGCTGGAGGTATTGCACTGAGGATGCATCTTTGGGTAGAAAATAATGGTATCTTGTTGATCTTGCTGCCATTTTAGGTATAACTACAACAGCAATGCTTTTGTAGAGTATGTAATTCAGTAGACATTTAATACAGGTATGAAGTATTGAGACTCTAAGTGCTTCTAAACTTTGCATGTAAATTTTATCATGTTACATCTGTAATACCCCATATGTAAGCTACATGTTGCCCATGCAAATTAAGTTTCATAGTACTTATAGGAGAAAGCAACAGTCATATTCACATTTTATATTTGATAAGAAAATTTTTATTTCTGGTATAAAGATTAGCAATTACATGATGAAGTTGTATGTGAAAAATACACACATGCATAAAAGCTTTAGATTTAGGACCAAAAAACTAGCATAATATATGAAAGACTAAGAAAAAGGGAATTATCTTGGGTTATGCAATTCAAGATATTTGATTCTGTACTCCATTCCAGTACAATATTGAAAATAACTTAGCTAGAGGGCTTTCTCTAGTTGAAACAATCTGCTAATTTTTAATATATTCAGTAATACATTTTTGAAAACTTCTATTTTTTATACGAAATTATCCTTTATTCACATACATATGAAGTGTTTGAGAATGAGTGTTATCTACTAGAAAAAAGGAAAAGGACATGCTTGATAAATATAGCAAAGTAAGGAACTATATGATAAGTTTATTTGTGTAATAATATCAGTAAGAACTAATATTTATTGAGTCCTAACTGTACTCTGCACTTGGCACTTAGCTCTTTTTCTTCTTGTTAACAACTCCATAAGATGAGTAGCACTCTACCCATTTTACAGCTTGAGTAACTTGCCCTATCAGGACTGGTAAGTGGCCAAGTCAGAATTCCAAACCAGTCAGTCTGGCTACAAAGGTAGGTTCCTAAGTAATAGTGTCTCCATTCTCCCACATGAAATGTTCTAAATAGATTTTGTTTTGAAAAATGGATGGGAGCAGAGGGTCAGAGTTGTGGGGAATGTGCTTGGTGAATGGGAGATGGGAAGCCATCTTTAGTGGACATCGAGATCAAGTCTTCTGTCAGGAGAGCGTAAAGAAAACAGGAGTCCCATATCCTATGAAGAAGTAGGGGGAAGTAAGTCATTCTCTCAACTGTTGCTGAGTTAGGGTAAGTACATTGAGGAAGATAATTCAGAACTATGAGAAAGTAGCTGGGGAGCACAAAGGAGGCATATGTTTGGGAAGAAAAGCCCAAATTTCTAAAACTGAAAAGCTACAGACATCTTAAAAGAAATACAGTAGAACTCTGAGCAGAAGTAGTAATGTCCTCAAACTAGAGAAATTATAAAATATTAAGAATTAGATGAGATTGTTTTAAATTTTATTTATTTATTCATGAGAGACACAAAGAGGCAGAGACACAGGCAGAGGGAGAGGCAGGCTCCATGCAGGAAGCCCGATGTAGGACTTGATCCCGGGTCTCCAGGATCACGACCTGGGCCAAAGGCAGACGCTCAACCACTGAGCCACACACATGTCCCAAGAATTGGATGAGATTTTACTTATTCAGAGTTTAGGTACCTTTTACAGATCACATTACAAAAATTCCGACAAATATTTATTTGGTACCTATACTGGCTGCCAGAAAGACAAAAAAAAAAAAAAAAAGAAAAAAGAAAAAATCCATCATTAAGTAGGTTTCAAGTTATTAAGATAGACAACCACACCCACCTATATAACAATTATTTCAAAATATCACTGAAAATAGTAAATATAAAATATGTTTTTAATATCCTTAAAACATAAGACATGATTTAAAGCAAAAAATAATAATAAAATACATAGTGGGGTTTATAACATGCAGTGAATTAGTACAAAGCTGGGGGCAGGGAATACTGTATATGTGAAGTGGCATAACCACCTGATGGCTGACTTGAAAAGTTAAAGATACATAATTTAAAGCCCAAAACAACCTCTAAAAAACACATGCATAATTGAAAAACAGAGATCATCAGTTTACATTAAAAAGCAAGCTCTAAAAAAAAAACAAAAAAAAGAAATAAAAAGCAAGCTCTGATTATATGTTGCCCATGAGAAACGCATTTTAAACAAAACAACAACAAAAAGTTAAAAATGAAAGATCTGAAAAAGACGCCATTCTATAACTAAGTAAAAGCTGGTATGCTTTAAGAACATCAGAAAAACTAGATTTCAGAACGAAGAATGTTAACAGCAATAAAGAGTATTTCATAACAATAAAAGGGTCAATTCAACAAAGACAAAAATCCTAAATGTTTATATATCCATAACAGAGATTCAAAATGTATGAAGCAAAAACATAGAACCACAAAGAGAGGGCAGCCCGGGTGGCTCAGCGGTTTAGCACCACCCTCAGCCCGGGGCGTGATCCCAGGTCCCAGGATCAAGTCCCACATTGGGCTCCCTGCATGGAACCTGCTTCTCCCTCTGCCTCTCTCTCTGTGTCTCTCATGAACAAATAAATAGAATCTTAAAAAAAAAAAAAAAAAAAAAAGAGAGAGACTTGACAATTCCACAATTATACTCAGAAATTTTAACTTCTTTAATAACTAATAGAACAAGTACACAGAAAATCAGTTAAGATACGGATCTGAACACTCCCTGCCAGTTTATACTGACATTTATAGAATACTTCACCTACAGCAGCATAATACACATTTTTTTACATGCACATGGAAAATTTACCAAGATAGACCATATCTGGGTCATACAACAAGTTTTAATATTTCAATATGGTTCACTGTTTTTTATATTCAAAGCATAAAACTATGTTTTCTGACCATAATAAAATTGAATTAGTAACTAATAACTGAAAAAAAATCTTGCAAAGCCCTAAATATTTGGAGACTAAATAACACACTTCCAAATACCTCATAGAGCAAGGAAGAAAAAAAATTTTAAAGTAATTAGAAATTCTTTATGTCAAAATGAAAATACAACATACTAAAATTTGTGGGATGGTAATAAATCAAGAATTGGAGGGGAACTTATAATCCAAAACACCTATATTAAAAAATAAAAGGAGTGCCTGGTGGCTCAGTCTGTTAAGTGTCTGACTTCAGGTCAGGCCACGATCTCAGAGTCCTAGAACGGAGCCCCGTGTTGGGCTGTACCCGGAGAGAGCAATCTGCTTGCCCTCCTTGCCCCTCCCCTCTGCTCATGATTTCTCTCTCTGAAATAAAGAAATAAATCTTTAAAAAAATTAATAAATAAGAAGGGTCCCAAGTCAATAACCTCAGACACTAGAAAATGAAGAGCTAATGTTGTTTTGAAAACTGACCCCTTTACAAAGAGGGCAAGGACAGTTGGAAGAAAGAGGTGGGCCACTCCAGATTCATAGGTGGCAGGTTTAATAAGCAAGAAAATTTACATAGGAGGATGGCCGCAAGGCAAGTAGATCTCTGTGCCTGCCCTGCCTGGAATCTTAAGGGTTTATAGAGAGGCCTTAACTAGGTTCAATTACATATACCTTTCAAACATTGCTCTTTCAAAGGCTGCCTCTTGAAAATGGCTCCCGCTCCGGGAACTGTGGGCAAAAGGTATATTTCAATAACAAGAGGAGGGGTGAGGAGCCTCTGCTTGCCTGGATCCTACTCACAGGTCAACCTATGGTCACATCTTTTTGATGACCTCCTCCAACAACAAATTAAACCCAAAGGAAGAAGACGAAAGACAGTAATAAAGATCCAATAGAAGTAAATAAAATAAACAGAAATCAATATAGAAACAATAAAACTAACAGCTGGTTCTTAGAGAAGATCAAAAAAATTGATATACTTCTAGCCAGATAGATTGGTCTCAAAAAAGGAAAGAAGACACAACTTACCTAGATGAGCAATAAAAAGAGTAAACCAACTGATGATTCAAGATATTAAAAGTTTAGGGGTGCCTAGTGGGCTCAGCTGGGTAAGAATCTGGCTCCTGATCTTGGCTCAGGTTTTGATCTCAGGGTTGTAAATTCAAGACCCATGTTGGGCTCCCCACCCTATTAAAAGTTTATTAATGAAATATGAATACATTTAAGGCCAATGAATTTGACAACCTAGATGAGATAGACAAATTCTTTGATACAACCAAAGCAAACTTAGGAATACATGCATAGCCCAAATAGTATAAATATATATCTCTGTGTATATGTGTATTGAGTTTGTTAGTTAAAAGCTATCCTTCAGAGACACCTGGGTGACTCAGTGGTTCAGTGTCTGCCTTGGGCTTGCATCGTGATCCTGGGGTCCTGGGATCGAGTCCCATATGGGGCTCCCTGCAGGGAGCCTGCTTCTCCCTCTGCCTATGTCTCTGCCTCTCTCTGTGTCTCTCATGAATAAATACATAAATATTTTTTTTAAAAAATAAATAAAAGCTATCCTTCAAAGAAAGCTACAGGGCAGATAGCTCTTTGCTGGTTAATTATACCAAACATTTGAGGAAGAAATAATACCAATTTACACACTCTTTGAGAAGACTAATTCTATCCAATTCATTTTACAAGATCAACATCACCCTAATACTAAAACAAGGCCAGAATTACAAGAAAAGAGAATTATAGACTAATACCCCTCATGAATAAACATACAAAAACTCTTAACATTTAGTGAATGGAATGCAGCAATATGTAAAAAAGACAATACATCCCAACCAAATGAAATTTATAACAGGGATGCAAAGTTACTTTTACATTTGAAAATCAATCAATAGACTTAATCATATCAACAAACTAAAAAAATTTAAAAATTAATCAGAAACATATGGAAAGATTTTGGCAAAATCCAAAATCTCCTGATTAAAACCCTTAGGAAACTAGGTTGCAAGTGTATATCTATCTATCTATATAGATGTGTATATGTCTATACATATACACATCTATATAGATGTTCAAATATCATTTATATTAAGTTTTTAAATGTACCTTATTTGGTCATACATAAAAAAAACATACAGCACAGGTATGAAGAGACATGTGCAGTTATAAACACCAAACCCAGTAGAGTCATATCTCTGGAATATTAATGAGGGGAAATGGATTCCAGAAGGAAATTTAGAAGGGTATGATGGAGGGCAGCCCCAGTGGCACAGTGGGTTTGGGGCTGCCTGCAGCCCAGGGTGTGATCCTGGAGACCGGGGATCGAGTCCCATGTCAGGCTCCCTGCATGGAGCCTGCTTCTCCCTCTGCCTGTGTCTCTGCCTCTCTCTCTCTCTCTCTCTCTCATGAATAAATAAATAAAATATTAAAAAAAAGGGTACGATGGAGGAGATTCAACTATATCTGCAATGTTTTATTAAAATATATTATTAAAATATAAAGATATATAAAATATAAAGATCTGAGCAAAAATAAGAAAATAATAAAATCTATTGTAACTTGGTGGGATATATTTAGATATTTGTTGTATTCTTCCTCCATTTGTGGAGCTTTACAGTAAATGAAGGTATATAAAGAAGTTGAATACTAAGCATCCATTAAAATGACATATATAATTATGTAATGGTGTAAATGCTTATGATGAGTAATATTACTTTAATGTAAGGCAAGATTAATGTAGGAAGACAGCAATTTTGTAAATGTATATATGGGTGTATGATATTTTGCCATGTAAATTTATCACAATCTGTGTGTTGAACGTCAATGGCATTTATGTTGTTTCCAAATTACAAACAATGCTACATGAACACTGCTGTTTGTTTCCTGTACATGTTTTCTTATTGAATATACTTAGCAAAATAATCAAAACTATAGCAATTGTTTTCCTTTCTAAAGCTGTAGTAAAATAAAATGGAAGAGCCTAAATACAACATTGAAAAAAGATAGTTGAATCTAACTCTTTCTCTTTGCCTGCACCAAACAGCCAATTGTTATTTGAAAGAAAATTTAACAATGTATGTTGGCCTCAAACTGTTCTTCAGCACTGCCCAACAATCACACTTACATCACCTCACTTTCTCTACATTTTTTTCAAAACTATTGCTCTCTCTTCATACCTTCTTCCTTCTTAGAGCAGCATGTCTTGGTTATTC